>NW_020312004.1:330853-332425 GCF_003144115.1 Tilletiopsis washingtonensis | reverse complement strand
ATTTCCCGCTCTGCCATTGATTCTAACTTCTCCTTCTTCCCCTCCTCCCGTCTTGCGCCTTTGTGCCCCTCGCCCGCCTCTCTCTCCCCGCACTTCTTCTTTCTAGGACAACCCGGCGCTCAACCCCACGGTGGCGGTGAAGCACATGCTGCCGCGCCTTGCGAACCCGGCCGAAGGCGCCAGCGCCGGCTACGGCCCCAATGCCGTCCAGGTGGCCAAGCCCGTGCATCTTTCCAACCTGGCCCTCATGCTGCCCAAGGACATGGTGCTGCCCGAAGGCGCGCCCATCACAAAGGAGGAGATCAAGAAAGGGTGCGTTTGTGTGTTTCGCCTTTCCCACACTTGCCTTTCTCCACCCTCCCCTCCCCCTCCCCCGCGCCTCTTCTTGCTCTGACCACGAACGCGCTGTGTGTGCTACAGAGTGGTGGCCAATCGTCTCTCGCGCTCCGGAGTCAAGTTCAATCGCAAAGGCCACTTCTACAGCTGGACGCGCTACGCTCTCGTCCGCGCCGCCGACGGCTCCAGCTATCGCCTTGCCGTGCCCTGGCCTGCGGCCGACTATCCCACTCGGCGTGCGTAAGCCATCCACACACACGTCGTGGCCAGATGGGCCTTGGGCGCTGGGGCAGATGGGCTGACCCTTGCAACCTCACACACACACACACACAACAGGCAAGACGGCCATGATGGCCGACTCCACCGTCGTCTCCTCCGAGTCCTGGCTGCCCTGGTCACCTAGGGATCCCATCCATCTCACTCCCTCTCGCACGCGCACCTCTCCCCATTCCGAGCTGCGCGCCTCTGCCCTCGTTGCTTCTCTGCCTCCTCGCCAGCCTACGCCGCCGCGGCGCGACGGCTACGCGCCCTTCCTGGCCATGAAGCAGCCGCTGCCTCCGACGGCGCAGGCGCCCACGCCAGCGGAGCACCTCTGGATGGCCAACGAGGCGCGTGCCAGTTGGGTGTCGGCGCCTGAAGTCGCACAACACATCACGAACGGCGGCCGCACGTTTGCCACCGACGACTACCTCGCCCTCTGTCCCGCCGACGGGCCCGTCTCGGCCGCCTGGCGCGCGCTGCCGGAGCGCACTCCCGCGGCGGCGGGCGCGCGAGACGAGAATGGCCGGCGCCTCGGCGCACGCGCGGGCGCCGACGAGGTGGATGCGTGGCCGCTGGAACTGCTCATGCAGCGCGAGTTGGCGCCCGAAAAGACGAGGGCGAAACGCGGACGCATGTGGCAGGTGACGCAGACGCTTAAGAGGGCAGAGAGGGAGATGGAACAAAGAGAGGAGAAGGAGGCGGTGAGGGCGCTCAAGCAGATGACGCTGTAGAAACATCGCGCAACGAACAATGATGATGCGATAGCAGAGAGTCGCAAGTAGTGAAGAGCGTGTGCAAAAGCAAGCATGCCATTCGAGCAGCCCTCCGAGACAGAGCGCCGATCAGAGAGAGAGAACAAACAGAGACCCGATTGCCCCATTCTTTCCTCCCCCTCCCTTCCTTCTCTTCCCCCCTCCCTTCCTTCTCTTCCCCCCTCCCTTCCTTCTCTTCCCCCCTCCCTTCCTTCTCTTCCCC
>NW_020312004.1:326317-330338 GCF_003144115.1 Tilletiopsis washingtonensis | reverse complement strand
TAGACCACCGCAAGCGCGCTGTGGGAGTGCCCCCGAGAAAGTGCCTCCTTTGCCCCCACACAAAGGAAGGCTGCGCGGAGGAGGGGGGGGGGGGCCTTGCCACACCCCTTTCCCGTGCGCGCGACGAGGGGCCATCCCTATGCACGTCCCCCATCTTGCCCCTCACCATCCGCTCGCTTCCGCGGAGCCTTGGCGGGGCGCCCGAAGTGTCGCAATGCCGCGAAGCGCGCGAGGGCACGGGGTCCTTGCCTTTCGTTCCCACTCCCTCTCCCCTCGCCTCGCTCTTCGGTGTTGCGCGCGCGCCAGCCTCTCTCTCTGGCTGGGCTAGATTCTATATACAAACTCACGGCATGTATCCGCCCGCGTGTGCCTCGTCGTAGATCTGCAGCGAGTCGACCCAGTTGCGCGTGCGGCCGCGGCCCGGCAGGTGACGGATGGGATTTTGGTTGTACGGGTCGAGCTGTGGTGCGCAAGAAAAGTGAGCAGATGTGTCCCCCGCATAGCGCGCGAGAAGGGACCAGGAGGGGGAGGGGGGGGGGGGGGGGGGGGGGGGGGGGCGAGAGAGAGAGAGAGAGAGAGAGAGGAACTCACCTTGTCAATCTCCTCGTTGAGCTTGTCATCCACGAAGAACTGGCCCGTGTGAATCAGACGGCCGCTGGTAAAGGTGCCATTCTCGAGCATGCTCCATTCGGGGTGCACCTTGACGTGCACGTGCGTTGCTCTGCCCGTGTAGTAGCCGGGAAAGATGCTTGTGAACTTTGCGACGCCATTCTGGTCCGTCGGCCACGCGCCGCGCAGCCACGTTTCGTCGCTGTTGGTGCGCTCGAATGCGGGCAGCAGGCCTTTACGAATGCCGTCCTGCGCCGGAGTGGCGACGACTTGCGCTGGCAAAGGGTTGTGCCCCGCATAGAAGCCGGTGGCGTTGGCATGCCAGAGATCCACAAGCACGTTGGGCACGGGCTTGCATGTCTCGACATCGATGACGCCCACGTCCATCGCCTGGGCGTGTCGAGAGCACGAGTGAGTGGTGGGAAATGAAGAAGGGGGGGGATGACGCACGAAGAGCAGACCAAGTTGATACTCGGCCATGTTCTGCCGCACCGGGTGGCCCGAGGTGTGGTAGTAAGGGCCCTGCGTCACCTGGGGCGCTGCGTTGTGAAGCCACGCGCTACATCAGCCTTCTGCACATCTCACATGGCGTGTTCCCTCTCTCTCCAGCAAACTCACCAAGCACGCAGGTCGAGTTGCGAATCACGCTCTCCTCGACGGGCTCGCATGCCATGATGCTCTTTCCCTGCTCCTCTGCCTTCTTCAGCACGCGCTTCTCCGCCTCCGCCACGCCCGCAGCGTCGTCGCCGTCGAAGTAGCCGTCGACGAAGAGGTTGCCGTGCGCCGTCGGGTCGCCGCCGAGCACCTTTTGCGCCCAGCTGCGCTTGCGCTGCGCGTTGTACAGCGCAATCGCCGGCGCACAGTGGTACGCCGCAGACTGCCGCGCGTGGAACTCGGCCACTTCTTGCGGCGTCTGCGGCCCGTGCGCCAGGGTGAAGGGCAGCAGAGAGAGAAGAGCGGCGATGGGCAGGATCATGCTGAGAATCGTTGAGGTGTGGGGGTGGAGAAAAGAGAGGCGAGAGAGGGGCGAAAGGCGCCTATTTGTAACGCGCCCCTCGCGGCGCCCGTGCTGGCGCGCAGCGCACGAAGCGGGTCCACTGCCGCCGCCGCCGCGCGCGCCGCCTCCTCGTCGCTGGCTGCCCATCGCCGTCGCTGTGGCTGGCGGCGTGGGGCTGATGCTGGCCTCCGCCGACCGGGCGCGCGGCCCGGCCGGAGCGCGCGTCGGAGGCGGCGAGGAAATGGCGGCGGTGGGCAGCGAGAGCGACTGCGTCAAAGCTGCGAGCGCCCTCGAGGACGAGCGGCTAGAAATCGCAAGGGGCAGCGTGGGAATCAACTGCTGATGCGCCACGTGATGCCGCCTCGTCACGGCGCGCTTGGGTCCTCCGTCGGCCATCTCGCGCGCCTCTCACTCTCTCTCTCTCCACCGCCCCCCCCTCTCCCCACCCACGCCCCATGTCGCTCTTCCTCGCTGCCCCGCGCGCCGGCAGCAGCAGCAGCAGCAGCAGCGCCGGCAGCAGCAGCAGCATCAGTGCTGTCGCCGCGCTTAGCCTCTCGCTGCGCTCTCTGCATCTCTCGGCCTCGCGCAGTGCCGCTGCCAAGAAGGGCGTCAAGCGTGCGTCTCCTCTCCTTCCCTCCCCCCCCCCTTCTCACTGACCCTCGACCGCACAGCCCAAGTAAAGAAAAAGACGGCCATCAAAAAGACGACGTCTGGGCCTCGCGGCGGCGGCGGCGGCGGCGGCGGTGCCAAAGGTCGGCGCGGCGGCCTCGATGCCGCCGCGGCGCGCACCAACCCCTTCTTCGTCGCCCCGGCGCCGCCCAAGCTGCCGCTGCTGACGCCGGCGCAGTACGCCGGCGCAGAGGAGCGCGTGGGCGAGGCGTTTGCGTGGAGCAAGTGTGTCAGGGACCTGCACACGGCCGGCGTGATGCCAAAGGGCATCAGTAGGGAGGTGAGTGTTTTTTTGGAGGCACATGCAACGCAAAGCAAAACGGTGATGCCGAATCCCAGGCGTGCGGGCCGCAAAGAGGACAAAGTGTGCACTGCAGCTCTCGACGGAGAGAGAGAGAGAGAGAGAGAGGCATGGAGCCGTTTGGCTTGCTATGGCGGCGACGCGAGAGAAGGGCCAGCCTAGGCTCCCCCTTGACTGCTGTCTTTCCCTCCGTTCGCGCATGGCATGAGAAAGAACAGACCGGGGGGGGGGGAGGGGGGGGCGGGGCAGGGCGGGCGGCGGCACAAGCTCTAGCCAGTCTCCCCAGACTCTGCCTTCTTCTTCTGCATCTTCACGGCTCTTTTGCTGTTTGCGCCCACGCGCCTCTTGCGCAACGCCTTTTGCTTTGCCAGATCCAAGGGCCCATCTTCCCACGCTTCACTCGGTTTTGAGAGGGGGCATCGCGCGCGGAGCTCATCGGCTGACGCCCCCCTTCCCGCCTGCCTACTTCTTCCTCCCAAAGTTCGCCTCTCAGCCAACGCCACGCACCATCCTGCGGCCTCTCTCACTCTCGCTCTTCTCCTCTCTCGACTCCCTCTCCGGCTCCGGCCGTACCCCCTCTGCGCCGCGCATGCTCGTCGGTCCGCGCGGCGTCGGCAAGTCTCACGTGCTGCTGCAGTGCGTCGCCCACGCCCTCGAGTCGGGCTGGATTGTGCTCTATATTCCGCGCGGCATCGGCATGATCAACTCTACGTCTCCATTTGCCTACGTGGCCTCGCAGCAGACGTATGCCCAACGCGCGCTCTCGCAGTCCGTCGCCGCCAACCTGGCGAGTCAGGTGGCGCTGGGAGACGTGGCAGTGCTAGATCTGCCCCTCGAGACCGACCTGCCTCGCAGTTCCGCACGCGAACTCGCCGCGCATCTCGCCAACCACGCCGCGGCGCTGTCGCCCTCTGCGCTTGCCGGCGGCCTGCATCTGCTTCTCCTCTCGCTCGCCGCGCAGACAAAGACACCCATGCTGCTGGCCATTGACGATGCTCAGGCACTCTACATGCGTTCGGCCTACAAGGATGCCGATGCGCGGCCGCTCGAAGCCTGGCAACTTAGTCTACCTCGCTCTCTCCTCTCCCTCCTCGACAGCCACAAGATTCAACGCGGCGCCACCCTGGCTGCGCTCGGGCTCTCGACGTCCGAATACCGCCCGCCCGCGGCGCTGCTGCGCGCATTGGGCAGAGAGGAGTTGCATGGCTGCAACACGGGTTACACGCCGCTCAATGCCTACTCGGCCGTCGATGCGACGCATGAGCAACATGCGCGCGCCGCCGGGTGGAAGTGCGTCGAGGTGGGCAATCTGCAGGCGAGAGAGGCAAAGGGCATGTGGGACGTGAAGCGCATGGAAGGAGCGACATGGAATGGTGAGTTTTTTTCCTTTTTCGCGGCTGTGTGTGTGGGCCATGGCCAGAAGTACGGCACGCTGATTTGATTAC
>NW_020312004.1:118268-325683 GCF_003144115.1 Tilletiopsis washingtonensis | reverse complement strand
CCCCCCCTCTCCAAACCCCCTCCTTCCACCTTCTTGCCGCATGATGGGCATGCCTCCACTCCTCACATCTGCACAGGGCGCGTAATTACGCCCCACGCCCACATCGCGTCGCGGGCACGCGCAATCCCACGCAGGCGCACACAAGCAGCCCACGAAAAGAGGCGGGAGGGTCAAAGATCGATTGTGGTGGTAATCGAGCGCAAAAAGAGGGGCGCAGAGAGAGAGGGCCACCCGCTCTACTTGGAGTACTGCCACACGTTGCGAAGCACTAGTGTTTGATGCGAGGCGCGAAGCATACGTCGTTGAGCGTCGGAGTTGGGTGTCGAGGCGGAGTTGGCAAGGAGAGAGGGGAGGAGGGGGGAGGCAAGAGAATAATCATCAGCAGCTGTTGGTTTCGAGCGCGGCGCAGAGTGGGAAACGCGAAGAGCCGAAGACGCAGGGATTGCAGGAAGAGCGGCCCCACGCCTTCCCACGAACGAGACCAGCGAGAAGGGGAGAGGGGGAGGAAGGAGTGGGGGGCATGTCGCAGCAGTCTGACACTCAACCCTCCACGGGAGATAGGAGTGGTCGAGTTCTTATATGCTGCGTCGCCCATCGATGCAGCCTTCCCTCTCTCGCGCATAGGTTTCGCAAAGGGCGAGGGCAACGAGATAGAGACGCTGAACTGGCTCGAAGGCGTCGCTCTTCGCTCGACAATAATTGGAATCCAGCGCCTGCCTTAGGTTGGAATAGGCGAAGGCGCAGACTGTCTGGGAGCGTATCTTTGACCTCCCCTCTCTCTCTCTCTTGCCTTTACGCGCGCCCAAAAGCTGCATAGCGCAACGACGCGCGCAAGAGGGAGGGAGGCCAAAGAAAAGGGGAATGCGAGAGAGAAATGCCACCAGCCTCCCCCCCCCCCCCGGAACGCGCGCACGATGGCTTAACCAACTGCCCCTAGGCATCACCCATCCTACCCTGCCCTGCCCGACCGCGCAACAAGCGTGCCTCGACCGCGCCGCCCTCGCCTGCCAGGCGCCCCCCCCCCCGCGCCAGCTACCCTGGGCTGGAACGTTCCAAGGGACCAATGCACACGCTCCCCCTTCGCACCCGCCGCGCGGCATGCTGGGCTTGACAAAAACAGGTGGCGCGTGCAGGTGCGCCGTGCCCCATCTCTCTCACCCAGCGATTCGGCCAGCAGCTGGCCCCCGTGTGCCTTCTCCTGTCCCCCTCTGCACGTGATGGGGCCTCCGTTTCCCTCTCCTCCCTCCTTCGTCCCCCACCCTTATTCTTCTCTACTCTCCGCTCTTCGCCCCTTGCCCGCCTCCTCCTCGCTCCTCCGCGCAAGCAAAGCCAAAAGCCAAAACTAAACACTCACGGCCCTCCTTGGTGGCGAGGCGGTTCATGCTGTCGTCGCTCTCGCCGGCGCGGCGCACGTAGCCGGAGAGGGGGAACGTCGTGTTGCTGCCCGGGATCATCTTGCCCTCGGCATCGACGTCGGCGACGGCAATCTGCACCGAGGCGTGGTCCTTGGCCTCGATGAGGCGCCCCGTGGCGGCACACTTGCGCGGCACGTACAGGTCGACAAGGTCTCCCTGCAGGAGGAAGTGTGAGCAGAGAGGGAGGAGAGGGCATACCGAGTGAGAGAAGCCTTCATCCGGCGGCAAGGCGAGGCTAGGGCGAGCGCCTAAGCACTGCAGCCCAGCAGCAGTGCCATGTGCAGCGCAGCGCCATTGCGCCCGCGCATTCCCGCTTCGCTGCCTCCCTGTCCACCAGTCGCGCATCGCATGCAGCAGCGCTTACGCACGCGCTCGTTCTCCATGGTGTCGGGTGAGTAGAAGGAGGGGGTGGGGTGAGGTGAAGGGTGACGGTGGTGGCAAGAGGTGTGCTCGGAAGGACGGCGCGCGGCGTTGCGGCCTCACGCGGGCGCGGCGACAGGACACTGCTCCAGTGCCTCGCCATGCGGCACGGCGCGCGAAAAGGACACGCGCGACAGAGTCGCTCTCCGCGGCCGAGACCCGCTGCAGCAGCTGGGCAGGAGCCGCGGCGGCAGGCCTGCTCCCACGCCCAGCGTGCTGCGGCAACGCGCCTCCCACGCTTGCCGCTCTGCCCTCCGACCCCCCCCCCCCCTCTCGTCGTCACTGCTGCGTGCTTCGATGGCTCGTCACTCGTAGCCTGACGCAGCAGTAACACGCGTACAAGGAAGCAGATTAGTGATACAGCGTGTTGCGTTTGCATGGCAAGCGGAGGCGAAAGTCGCAACAAGAGGTGGAGCTGCGTGCGAGGGAGATGCGAGGAGATGGCAAGCAGCGAGCGCCAAGGAGAAGTGCGGGGAATGGCGCGACAGGATGCGAAGCAGCAAGAGTCTGAGTGCAGAGAGGACGTGGTGCGATGATCTAGAGCAGGAAGGACTCGCCCGACGCCTCGCTCTCCGCGTCCGAGTCGAGGTACTCGACGTCGTCGCGCTTGCGCAACGACGACGACGACGACGGCGGCGGCGGCGCGGGAGCGGAGGCAGACGCAGGCGGCGCGTTTTGCATCTCAAACTCCTCGCCGTCCTCGAAGGCCGTGACCATGCTGGAGGGCGAGCCCGCCAGCGACGTGTGTGCCGTGTCGGTGGGCGAGAGGGGCGAAAGGGGCAGCAGAGGCAGCGGCGCGCTGGGCGGCGGCGTCGCCGCGGGAATCAGGCGCCGTGCCTCGCGCGCCGCCAACGTGGCCGAGGCCGAACGAGGCGAATTGCAAAAGGGACTGTGACGACCGCTGTTTGCGTGGCTGCTGCTGCTGCTGCCAGTGTGTCCTCCCGCACTGACGCTGCGAGGAGAAGGTAGGCCGCCGGCGAGCATGTGGGGCGACAGGGCGCGCCGAGCGACCGACTTGCCGACGACTACGACTCCTCCTCCTCCGCCCGGCAGCGGCACCGTGCGCACCGCCGGAGAGGCTTGGTTGCGCACCGAGGCGGACTGCGTCGACAGTGGCGATCGGCTGGGCTGCTCCAGTGACGAGGCAAGTGGCAGCTCCGTCGCGCAAGGCGAACAGGGCCGATCGAGGAGAAGGCACGAGAGGAGCGAGGCGAAGCGCATCAGATACATCGACGCTTCGGCGCCGAGTTGTGCACTTTGAGGCGCCGTCGATGCGGCGCTGCGCTTTGCCACACCCAGCACGAAGCCTTCGGTGCCTCGCCATGCCCGGCCTCCCTCCTTGAGACCGCAGCCCACGACAATGGCGGCGTGGAACGGCGCACCGAGCATGTTGACGGGCTCGCTGCTGAACGGACACACTGCCGTCGTCGCCGCCTCGGCTTGCGGCGGCGCAAGGCCGAGCAGCTGCTGCACGCGCTCCACGTCGGCCTCGAAGCGCAGGCCTTGATGCATCGCCGCCAAGGCACAGAGATGCAGCGGCGCATCGAGCTTGAGCTCGCCGGCGTCGCGCAGGCCTCCGTCGTGCCGAGCGACGAGATGACAGGCCAGCGGATCGGAGCCGACGCGTGCAATCCACACCAACTCGACGTCCAGGGCACGCGAGATGAGCCGCAGCGCAGAGGCGATGCGCGAGCTGGCCGAGTCGGCACCGCAGAGTTCGACGGCGGCAGGCTGCGGCGAGGCAGAAATGGAGAGACTGCAGGGCGCACGTGCGCCTCTGCGCTGTGCGAGGGCAGAAGAGGGAGACTTGGGCGGCGCAAGCATCACTGCCTCAATGCCGCGTTGTGCGGGCGTCGTCGACAGCTGAGGCGTGTGTTCGGCGTCGCCAGTGGCAGAGGCCCAGGCACGAAGATCGCTGTCCCAGCTCTGCAGCTTCATCTTGAGAGCTTCGAGCTGAATGCGCTCCAGTTCCTGTGCTACTTCCGCCGCCGCCGCCACGAGCATGTCGCGCTGTTCGCGCGCAAGCTCGCGCGGCGACGCAGCGGCGACACTGAGCGTGCCGACGGGCAGGCCACTGCACAGCACGCTTGCGGCGGCGTAGAACCTCGAGTGGCTCGCCGACTCGCGCTCGTGGAAACGCCAGTCCTTGGAGAGATCAGTCAACACCACGGCGGCGCCGGCGCGACTGAGAATGGCGTGCGCGTCCAACGTCTGGTCGCGCAGGCGTGCCGTCGTGTGATGCTGCGCGAGAAAGGCGTTGCTAGAGCGACGAACGCCGTTGGAATGCAGCATCATCGGATCCACCTCGAGGCTGGCGCGCGCGTGGTGCTGCTCGACGGTAAAGTGTGCCACCACGATGGCCTCCTCGTCTAGCAGCAGCGTGATCGCCGCATTGCTCGTCTCCAGCGTTGTAGCTACACGCTTGACGATGGCCGACAGTCGCGCATTGTTGGCCGTGCGCGAGAGAGCCACGTCAAACTGTCTCGCTAGGCTTTGCCGCTGCGCTTCAAACGGCGGCCGCGGAGCTCGCAGATCACCTTCGCCGCCAATCGCAGCCACCTCCTCTGCTTCTCGCATGTTCAGGTCTTGGTCCTCGACCGGCAGACGCATGACTTCGCGCGAACGATGCTTCTTGAGCAGCAATTTGGGACTGCGCATGGCCGACATGGACGAGCGTGCTTCTTGCGTTGGCGGCGGCGGAGTGGAGAGATCGAGTGCGCTGGAGCGTCCGAGTGCATGCACGGGCGTCTCATAGACGGCGCCGAGAGACGAGACACTGCTCTTGGCGCGCACGCTCTTGGACGGCGAAGGCGAGGGCGGACAGAGATTGGGCGAGGCTCGAGGCACGGCCTTCTGCACCAAGGGAGCCGCTCTCGGTCTCGGAGCGTGCGAAACATCAATCTCTCCGCGCGCGTACGCCCGCACGTAGGCGACCCAGCTCTTGGGCAGCGAGTCCTTGGCGGAGGCGGGCGAGAGGAGCTTGCCCTTCACTTCGCTCCATGCCGACAGAGAATCGCCACTGCGAGACGCAGAGAGACACTCGCTTGCCAGCTGCGCGAGCGACGGCAGAGAGGCGACGCTCACTTGCACAGACGTAGGTGCAAGGACGGGCTGTGCCTTTGTCAAGACGCGCATGTCCGACTTGGAAGCTGGACGCAGCAGCGTGTTCTCCTTGCTCGCTCGCGGCGAAGCGTGCGCGGCAGAATGAGGAGCAGCAGCACGAGGCAGCTTCTTGGCGCTGGCGGGCGGCGTCGCAAGTGGCGTCTGTCCGAAGGCAGCGAACGGATGCGCAGGCAGTGGAGCCTGAGTCGTCGCTGGTGTGTTTTCCGTCGAGCGCTCGCCAATCACGCTCAGCTCGTCGTTGTTGTGCGGCAGCAGCATGCCTCGAGTGCGCGTGGGAGACTTGGCTGGCGAAGGAGAGCTGCTGATGCTCGAGTGTGCGAGCGAGCCCCGAGGCGAGGCCAGCGAGTCGAGCCGCTTCGAAGAGGCAGACGCCAGCCCTAGCATGTCCTTGTCCTTGTCCGGCAGCGCAGGAGGTCGATCATCTCGGAACGGATCGTGGTCTTCCATGCCGTGCAGCTGAAGGCCGAGGCCTGAACTGGGACGCACAGTCGAGGCGCCCCTGTTGCCTCCCTCTCCCCAGCGAATTGCACCGAGCGCTCGAGTCGTAGAGCTGGCGCTCGAAGAGCCACGAGCACGGCCCGCAGCGTTTGCCTTGGCGTGGCCGTCGCCGCTGTGCAGACTGTTGGCGCAGCTGCTGTCAGGCGAGATGTAGCTGGCGTCCTTGCCGAGCGTCGTGCGCGCCTGACTGCGCGGCAGCGACGCATGTTCCGAGTGCGAGTGGCTGCCGGGCGTCGTGCGCTGCGAGCGCTGCGAGAGCTTATTGGAGAGCGGCGTCGAGGGACTTTCGGAGCGCAGACTCGCGTCGGGCTGATGGCCCAGCATCGAGAGCACCGAGGCGCCCACCGAGCCACCGACAGTGGCAGCCTGTCTTGCCTCACGCGTCTTGTGCTCCGCCACAAGACTGCCTCGACGTCTTGGCGTCTCGCGCGGCGAGCTGGAGTGCAGCGACGCAGAGTCGATTGAGGCTTGACTAGTCTCTCCGTGCGACACGTAAGAGTTTGCCCCTCGCTTCTTCCGTTCTGCGCTGCCGCGAGGCTTGTCGATGCTGAGATCGGCCATCAAGATGACGGCCTTGATCTGGCGATCCTTCTCGCGCTTCTCCTTTGCCTGCCTCACGTCCTGCTCGCGCAGCGACGCCTCCCACGCCGACTCTCCCGGCTTGAGACTGTATGCGGACTCGCCTTGCTTGATGTACACCACTGGCATCATGGCTTCTTTCGCGGCCGCCGCAGCGGCCGCGGCAGCAGCGGCAGTGTCGGCAGCAGAGACGCGCGACTTGCGACGGAAGAGATTGCGCAGCGTGCCTCCGGTGCCACTGCTGCTGCTGCTGCTGGGCTCGGGCGGAGCGAGGCCTGCAGCGACGAAGCGGCCCTGCGGCGGCTCCGGCGAGAGACTCACACACGGCGGCGGATTGCTCTGCCAGCTGCGCTGCGGCGTGTGCGTGCTGGCGTCGTCGTGTGGCTGCGCTGCGGCGTGTGCAGCACGACGCGAAGCATCGGAGAAGTCCGGCAGGAAGCTGCGCTCTGGACTGGCGAGCGGCGCCAGCGCCGGCGACGCGGGCGTCTGGAGGAGCTGCGAAGGGCGCTCGTCGTTCATGGCGCCTACGTTGCTCGCAGAGCGATTGCGCCAGTTGGTCGTGAAGGCCGCACGCAGATTGTTGGCGCTCGCAGCCAGGCGGATGCGGCTGTAGACTCCGCTGCCGTTGCTGGCGCTGCTCGGCGTCTTTTGCATCGGCGAGCTCGCGAAGGGATGGCCCTCGAGCAGGGAGGGCGAAGCGTGGCGCGAGCTGGGAGCGAAGGGATGATGCGCGGAACTGAGCGACTCGACGGGCGCGGCGACGTGCTCAAAGCCCACGACTGGCGGCAAGAGGAGCGCGGCGGTGCGCGGACTAAAGTCTTCGTGCCGCTTGGCATCGAGCGCCACGAGCTCTGCGGGCCGGCCGTGCAACGGCGGCGAGGCCAGCAGAGGCGAATCGCCCGGCGAGGGCGAAGGCAGAAAGTCGAGGCGCGAACTGACGTCGCGCCGAGGAGCCGGACGCGCTGCGCCCTCGGGCGCCGCCGGGGCGCCGTTGAAGGGCGCGCGCAGCTCCATGTCAAACGTCAGATGGTCGGTGAGGGACGAGTCGGTGCGGGAGAAGGAGAGCGAGGGCGGCGAAGACGTCGGCGGCGTATAGACGGCCGCAGACTGAGAGGCCGGGCCGTAGATGTAGCTGATGCTGCCCGCACTGTTGCTGCTGCTCGTGCTGTCGCGCGACGCACTGGCGCTCGCCACGCCCGCGACGCCGGCACGCTTGCGCGAGCCGCGCCGCCGGCGTCCCGGCGAGTCGAGCGGCTCGAGGGAGGACATGCGCTGCGAGATGACGGGCAGGTAGCTGGCGGAAGAGGCACTGCTGCGCCGCGCCGGCGCCGAGTCCGGAGTGGGTGGGATGGCGGCGCGGCGAGCGGGCGGCGAGGGCGAGGACGTCGTTGCGGCAGAGTCGGAGGCGGTGGTGGCAAGGGAAAGCGCACTCGTGTCGCGACTGCTCGTCGAGGAGGCGGTCTGCGTGCGCTGCGGCGTGGAGACGGCGCGTGGCCGACTGGCGGGTGCGAGGAGCGTGGCTGCCATGGCGAGAGCGGCAAGGCGCGTCGGGGCGGCGGCGAGTTCAGAGCGACGCGCCGGGCATGCGTGCGGGCGTGAGGTGAGACGTGGATGCCCCGGGCCTATATGGCAGCGCCGAGGCCGGATGAGGTGGCACGGGAGAATGGATCGGGCCCCGTCGTGGGAGAGGTGGTCGGCGCGAAGGGAGAGGCGAGAGGCGCAGAGGCGGCGCGAGGCGTGCAACGCGGGAAGCCCCGCGGCGCCCTCTGGCATGCGCCGGCCAAGGGTCCGAGGCGGCGTGCGGCGCGCCGGGCGGAGTACAGCGCAGGCAGCGGCGGCGTCTGCGGAGACGCACGTCGAGGCAGCACTCGGCCGCGAGCCGCGAGGAGGTGCAGAGGTGGCGCTGCGGTGCCGGCGGCTCGAGGAGGCAGCATGGCAGGAGGAGGCGCCATGCCAGAGGCGCTGCCACGCTGTGCCGTCTCGCCGTCGTGGGCTGGGCTGCACCGACGCCGCTGCACACGCCGCAGCTGCTGCTGCGTCACCTCGCTCCTCTCTCTCTCTCTCTCGGGGCAGCCGTTGCAGAGACACCGGGCCGTTGGGCAAGTCGCCTGCAGCTCGGCCGGCCGTACCTCTCCTGCAGCCGTGCACCATCCGAGGCATTCATTGCGTCCGCGGGCCGCGCCACGGTCTCGAGAGCAACGGAGGCACAGGCGAGGCCGCTGCTTCTCGCACCAGCTGCGCGTGCCTTGCGCGAGCCGCGACAGCCGCTCAGGCGAGGTGGGCAATAGCGACTGACGCTGTAGGCTGCTGCTGCGGCGCTGCGGCGTTGGGCGCCATGGCATGCGTGCCAGAGAGCAAGATGCACACCTGCACGCCCTGCCCTCGCTTCGAGGCATGAAAGCACAGCACGCGTCGCGTCTCTTGCGTCGGCTCGGCGCGGGCTCGCACGCCGCACGCCGCGCGCCGCCGCCGCGCCGCCGCCGAGCGCTTCGACGCACCTCTGCAGAGTGGCGCGCCACTGGCGGCTGCATAGCGCATGATGTCTGCGCCGCACCCCCCTTCGGTGCGGCTTGGGATGGCGGCAGCGGCAGAGCGGCGGCCGCAGCGCCGCGCCCGTGGGAGGCTCGCAGCAGGCAGCCGCCGCATCGCGCCGCGGCGCTGACTTGCCTCCGCCTCCTTGCATGCCGCGCCCCCGCGCCCGCCTCCGTCCGCACCCACGCACGAGCGACGCCTCCGCGGCATCCGCTCCGGCACTAGCGACTGAGAGCGAGACCGCCGTCGCCCGTGCCGTTCATCCGTCAGCATCGTGGAGGGCGCTTCGGCTCGCAGAGCGCAGAGCAAGCCGCAGAGCGAGAGCGGCCGGCACCTGGACGACGAGGTGCGCTGGCTGTCCCGAGTGCCGCTGGCTCTCTCTCTGGCGTGTGAACAGCCCGAGCTTGAGCGCGGCTGGGCGGCGCCGAATCGTCTCGTGCTCTGGCTCATTCTCTGCCTGCGCCGCACGCTGCGATGCTGCCGCTCTGTCTGCTCGTACGTCAAGGCGAATGCGCTATGGCGATGAGCTGCCGCTTGGATTCGAGACATGCGCCCTGGTGGCAAAGAGAGAGGAGAGACGAGGTCGGCGATCACCTGCCGGAGGAGACACGGCGTCGGCGCCAAGTTGCCGCTGTCCCTCGGCGCCGTCCATTATCTTGAACGGCGCCGACACTTTGGCGCCCTGAGCGTGCCTGATAGAAGCCGCACCAGGCACCGGCGACCAGCTCTCGGACGAGGCTTGAGAAACGAATGAGAGGGCGTCGAGATGCGAATCCTGGACCCCTCGAGCTCGAGAAGCCTGCATCTTGAAGAGATGAGGAGCGGCGGTCCGCGGGCGAAGCTCGTCGGTGCTGCCGCGGCTGCAGGCCGGCCCACTCGATTCGAGTTCGCACGCCGCCTCTTTTTGCACGGCCGCGCGAGATTTTGCGGCTGCACGCGCCGCGCTGCGGGGCGCGCGATCGGCGCGGCCAAGCGGTGCGGCGAGCGCGCCCTCGAGCGAGTCACACGGGGCGCCAGCTTCTCTTCGGCACCACCACCGCCTCTTTGCTCCCATCTCTCGAGCCCAGCTCGCGCTTCTCTGCCGCTCGCAGAATTCCGCGTTCTGTTCCCACTTCGCGCCATGGCTCTCAGCGCCTACGCCCTGCCGCGGGCGCTCGCGCTCGGCCTGCTGCTCGTCGCCGCCTGCAGCTCGTCGCAAGCTGCGCCGCTCGGCCTCGTGAGCGTGACAAAGCCGCCGAGCGGCGGTGCAGGGGCGCCGCTGAGCAACGACGAGTGGAGCAGCATTGTCGGCTGGATCAGCGTCGCTTGCTGGGTGAGTGTTGGCGTGGGGCAGCAGCCTGGCGGGCGGAGAGGACAGGCAACGAGGAGAGGGACCCCCGAGGGCAAGGAGGGGCAAGGCGCGTCGTGGCGCCAATGCTGCGCCTCGGGCACTCTTCAAGAACAGAAGCCAGTGCCGAGCAGCAGCAGCAGCAGCAGCAGCAGCAGCAGCAAGACAAGCGACCCGCAGCAGCCCTCGGCTGACTCGCAGATCCTTCCTGCGCATCTCTCGTGTCTGTGCCTCCTGCACGTCGTCAAAAGGTGATCGTCTATTCGCCGTGAGCTCTCCCCCGCATCCTTCGCTATACTGATTCCACTCTGACACAAAGATCTGGCCCTCCTGGAGTCAACTGCTCGAGAACCACATCAACAAGTCGGGCGAGGGCCTCAGCATTCTCTTCGTCTACCTCTGGCTCGCCGGCGACGCACTCAACATGATTGGAGCGATGAGGCTGCATCTGCTGCCCACCATGGTGAGTGTCCAGCTCGGAGGTCGCCGGAGCTTAGTGGCTGTCAGACGGGAGGGAAAAGTTGCTGCTGTAGTGCTGACCGAGCGTGGCCCCGCCCCAGATCGTGCTGGCGGGCTACTACTGTCTCTGCGACGTGGTGCTCATCTGGCAGGTACGTCTCTCCCTCTCTCCTCCCTCTCCGGTCTTCACCGCTCACGTCCCGGGTCACCGTAGTACTACTACTACCGTCGTTACTGGGACTACTACCACCCCTCTGCCGTCGCAAGCGAGTCGACGTCTCTTCTCCCGCCCTCCTCTTCGGGCGGCGCTGCCAACAGCTCTGCCATCTCCGCCCCCGGCGGCGCCTCGGCCTCGCACATTTCCGTGCCGCCCAAGTCGCCCGAGCCGCGCTCCGACTGGCGCCTCGAGGCGCTCAAGTACATGGCCGCCTTTGGCCTCGTCGTCGGTGCCGGCGTCGCCGCGTGGGCGGTGAGCGAGTATCAGGGCTCGAAACACACCGGGAACAAGCCGCCGCCGAGCGCGCCGAGCGGAGAGTGGAAGTGGGACGCGCAAATCTCGGGATGGGCTAGTGCCGCGCTCTATCGTGAGTGAGATTCCTAGAGCGCGGGCCGAGAGAGAGAGAGAGAAAGATGGGCACGCAGCCTTGTTCGAAGGCTGGGGACTCGGCGTGAGAGGCAGGGGGAAAGGGCATACTCCCGTTCGCCCCTCTCTCTTGCCCTTCGGCGTTCGCTGAGAGGGTCAGGCACACACTGGACGTTGCACAAGGCAAGACTGCTGACCCAGGACCGGCGCTTGCACACGCGCGCGCGCACAGTCTCATCGCGCATTCCTCAACTGTTCAAGAACGTCGAGACGCACTGCGAGGGCCTCTCCTTTTCGCTGTTCCTCTTTGCCGTTGGCGGCGTGAGTTGTTGCCCTTTCTCAGCTCTAACCCCCCTTCTACGCCCCCCCCCACCCTCACCCCATCCCCACTCTCCTCTCTCTCTCCTTGCCATTCCAGGCGGTCGGGAGACAATCTTGCTGACGCGCTTGCCCATTTCTCCGCCCCTCCCGCGCTTTGCTCCTGCGAAACAGAACCTCACATACGTCCTCTCCATCGTGCTCAAGAGCACAGACCGAGACTATCTCATCGAGAATGCCTCTTGGATTGTCGGGTCTCTCGGTGCGTCCTTCCCTTCCCCTTCCCCCCTTCCTTCCCCGGGCCTCTCGCTGACGCTCGCTCCTCGTCTCGGGCTCGGCAACCCGCAGGCACGGTGCTGTTGGACTTTGGCGTGCTGGCGCAGTTCTTCCTCTATCGCGGCGCGCGCGAGGCCGACCGGCTGGCGGCGGCCGAGGCACGCGCCAATGGCGGCGTGGCGCCGCCCAGCGCGGCGCAGACTGCGGTGCCGACGAGCGGCGCCACGGCGACGGCGACGGCGGGCATGCCTTCTGCGCCTTGAGCGAAGAGCAGGCAAGGGGGGAGGAAGGGAATGGCAGGGTTTGCAGAGGAGGAATGAGATAGACACTCCCACGAGAGAGGCATGCGTGGCGCGCACACACACACAGAGGGACACAGGTTGCTTGATTGCAGGTGCAGTCGCACCGCCAAGCCCGATGCTGGCGGGGGGGGGGGGTATCGATCTATGTATGTCCATGTCGCTGCGCCGGGCTACGCACTCGCGTGCGCCGTCCATTCATGGCCCATGCCAAGCACGTCGCGCATGCGTCCGCCCAGGCCCAGCGTCTCCAGCCAAGCCTCGAGCGCGCCGAGGTCATTGCGATGACTCCAGGTGCCCTTGCGTGCCTCTGGCCCGCCCACCTCCGGCCGTTCCGTCATTTCCCGCATCGCATGGAAGATGCGTGCGACGTTGGCTTCGCGCAGACGCTCCGAGACCTGCCAGCACGGGCGTTGAAGCGATGCTAAATCAGCGAACGCAGGCTCGCTCAATCTGGCGCGCAGGCTACAGAAGAGAGTCGCAACCATGCAAACTCCCCCCCGGGCTGGCGTTCCTCTCACCTTTTTGTGGCCGCTGGGAATGTCCCTCCAGCTGCGGCTCTTGATGTCTGCCCAATACGCATCAATCGCGTTGCTGGCGCGCAGCACATCTGCATCGCAGGCGCGCGGCGGAAGCGCAGCTTCGAGAACGACGAGGCCAGGCTTGCCCGCCAGGACGAAGCCCGTCAGAGGCTGCGCTTGTTGCGCCTCGCCGTCGGAGCCGGAGCGGGAAGCGACGGGCGAGTGCGAATGGAGCGAGGCATAGGCGACGAGATCGTCCCGTTTGGCAGGCGTGGAGAGAGAAGGGAAGAGATGCCAGGTGCGCAAGACTGAGGATGAGAGTGGCACGGCGGAGGGAGTTGAAGATGCGGCTAGGGATGCGGCGGCGGAGAGAGAGAAGGCGAGTGCGGCAGCTTCGAGATGCGGCACGGCGAGCTCGGAGAGCTCCTCTGTCGCCGCGAGCACCAGACTGGCTGCGTCCTCGTCGTGCTCTCCCTCCTCCGCCGTGCCCTCCTTTGCCTCGCGCGGCGGCGGCGGCGGCGGCGCAAGGGCAGCAATGGAGCAGAGCTCGGCATGCACTGCTCTGCTCATCCACTCGGCCTGGCGCAGCGTCATGCGCGGCCGCGTGGAGCGCGCCTCTGTGCCGCGGGCGCGCAGCGGTAGCTCGACGTCGAGCGTGAGGAGCAGGCATGGCTCGCGGGCGCGGCGCTGGCCGCGCAGTGGATCGAGCGAGAGGCAGAGGGGCAGTGCAGCGGGGATGCGCGCCTTGAGCGCGGCGGAGCTGGGCAGCTGCAGCTCGGCCAGCGGCAGAGTGAGAAAGGCGGCCACATCGCGTGCGGCCGAGGCGGCCGAGGAGGAGAGCAGCTCCGGCGACACGGCCGCGGAGGAGGAGGAGGCCGAGTCGGGCTCGGCGAAGAGCGAGAGCAGCACTTCGAGCGTGCCGAGTGTCTGCTGCAGGTCTTCGGGCGAGAGCAGTGTGCCGGCGGGGGCCATGCTTGGCGGCGGTTGTGGGTGATGCGTGGGGAGGACGCAAGCGTGAAGCAAGGCTCGCAGCTCGCAGCTCGCTGTCGAGGAGGAGGCTGCCTTGGGCACGGCGCGCGCGCGCGCACAACGCTCTCGTGCGGCAAGCACCGCGCGGCGGCTCGCCTTGCCAGGTGCTTCGCGCTCGCGCCTTGCATCGCACCACCACCACCACCCTCTCGCCGAACAGCAATGGCGTCGCACGCCCAGCTCCTCGTGCTCGTCGGCGGCGACAGCGAGATTCCCATCTCGCTCGACCCGCTGCCGCCGTTCGAGGATGAGGTCATGTACCTGCTCGAGGAGGAGCTGCCGCCCGCGCACTACTGGACGCAGATCGCCTCGCATCTCCTGCGCCACCGGCGCGCCGCCGACGCCCACGCCCTCCTCACGCGCGGCCTCGCCGCCATGCAGCGCCGCCCCGCCGAGCAGCAGCATCTGCACGCCATGCTCGCCGCCACGCATCTCGCCGCCGCGCCCGCGGCGCCCAAGACGAAGCTGCACGACGCGCGCTTCCAGCTCCTGCCGCCCGAGCTGCAGACGAAAGACGTGCATCTCAAGGCGGCCGCCGCCGCACTCGAGCTCGCCGCACGCGCCAATGGCGGCGATGCCAAGGCGCCGCTGCAGGTCGGCGCGCTCCTCTCGCGCGCACTCCTGGCGGCGAGCGCGGGACGCAACGACGAGGCAGATCGCCTCTTTGAGCAGGTGCTTGCGCTCAAGGGACGCGCCGAGCATCCCGTCGCCCTGCTCGGAAAGGCATGCTGTCTGCTTCGTCGGCGCGCATACGCTCCCGCACTCAGGCTCTACCAGCAAGTGCTCTCGCTGGCGCTCGCGCAGGACGCGCGCGCAAAGCAGGCGGCCACCGAGGAGGAGGCGCAGGGCGACGACGGCGCACCGAGCTCGCAGCTCAAGTGGCTGCCGTGGGTAGGGCCTGATCCGCGCGTCGGCATGGGTCTGGCACTCTGGGGTCTCAACCGGCCCGCCGATGCTCGTCGAGCATGGGCTCGAGCCGCGGCACTCGATCCATCTGCAGCTGCGCCCGCGCTGCTTCTCGGCCTTGCAGCGCTGCACTCCGCCAAGGCGCTCGAGGCTCCTCTTGGCCGCGATGAAGAAGCAGCGCGTGCGGCGCTGTACGCAGAGGGCATCGCCAACATCCAGCGTGCGTGGGCGAGCGACAAGAACATCGCCATGACCGCATGCGCCTTGGCCGACCACATCATAACCCGTGCCTCTGCCGAGGCTCCGACTCGAGGGGCAGCGTGGGCCAAGGGCGAGTTTGCACGTGCCTTGAAGCTCGGCGAACATGCGTTGCAGCGAGCCGACTCGCGATCGGCCGCCACGCAGGCTCAGCTCCTCTTTGCCCGCGCCGCACATCTCGCCTTTGCGCTGGAAGATCCCCTGGGCTCGGACCGCGTGGGCGACGTCGACGCGCTCGAGCTGCGCAGTTCGGCCCAGAGATACTATGGCATGGCCATTGAGTCTCTCTCGCGTTCGGCGCCGGGCGAAGGAGCAAGCAGCGAGCTGCCTGCCGGCCTGGCGCTCGCGACGCTCAGTCTTGCGCAGATGCAAGTGGCGCGAGGCGAGAGTCTGGGCGCCATCGTGGCGCTCGATGAGCTGCTGGCAAGACCGGGAGCAAGCGCCAAGGCAAGTGCAACGCTCGAGCCGGCGCTCCTTCTCGCTTGTCTGCGTGCCATTTCTCATCCGGGAGCCACGGCGCTCGAGCGCGAAGCCGATCGGGAGCGCGCAAGACCACTGTTGGAGCGCACGTTGCGCTCCATCGACGCGGCGCGCACCGCCGTGCGAGGAGCAAGAGGGCGAGATGAGTATGATGCCGACGGAGAGACGCACGAAGAAGTCAAGGAGGAGGCAGCTACAGTGCTTGCGCGCTCGGCACTGGCGGGCGAACGTCTGTCGCGCAAGTCGCTCGAGGCCATTGCTGCGCTTGGCGACGAGCCACTTGCTCATGTCCAGCTCGCTGAGTTGTGGCAAAGTGGCACGCGCCCCAATCTGGCTCGTGCAGCTACTGCGTATGCGGCTGCTCTGCGCGCTGCCACGAGTCGAACGTCGACGACGACGGGAGGCGATGATGCGGAACTTCTCGTGCGTCTGCGCAACAACATTGGCGCACTGCATGGCCTGCGTGGCGCCGAGGTTGGCGATGCAGCGCAGCGCGAGAGCATCCTTGGCGCCGCTGCTTCGCACCTTCAAGCTGCGCTGGGCGCCGCTCGTCAAGCCGAAGCGCAGCTCTCGGTGCCCAAGGCAACGTTCCTGGATGCAGAAAAGACGACGACGCTCTACAATCTGGGCCGCATCCTCGAGAGTGCCGGCTCGACTGCCGAGGCTCGGCAGGCGTACGAAGCGGTCCTGCAGGCGCACGCAGAGTATGTCGATGCCAAAGTGCGCCTGGCGCTTCTGACTGCCTCGGTGCGAGGCGGCGACAAGGAGGCGACGCGCGCCGCAGATGCGCTTCTCAAGGAGGCCCTCGCGTCCGATCCCAGCCACTTCGACACGCGCATGACGTACGTCTGCTTCCTCGCCGGCGAGCTGCCTGCGTCGCCGTCGCCGCCGCCGTGGGAGGGCATCAAGGAGCTCATCGGCCAGCTCTTCGTCGGGCCCGATGGCCAGGGTCCGAGTCTCTTTGGCGGAGCCGCGGCCGCACACGCGATTCGCGATCAGGCGCGTCTGGACTCCTACACGCTCGCCGCGCTGGGATGGACGTACTACCATTTGGCGCACCAGACCAAGCCGGGTCCCGAGCATCGCAAGCTCAGAGCAAAGGCCTTTTCGCGCGCCATCGAGCTGCTCGATCGTGCCCTCAGTGCCGACTCGGCATGCGCGTTTGCAGCACAGGCGCTGGCCATTCTCGCCGCCGAGGGCGTGCTGCACGAGCTGGCGAACAGCGCAGAGGGAGAGCAGAGGAGGAAGGCGGGCGCAGATGCGGCTCTCTCGTTGCTCACGAGAGTCAAGGATGTGCGCGAGGATGGCAGCGTGCAGATCTGCATGGGACACGCGCTCATGCTGCGCGAAGACTTTGATGCCTCCTTCAAGATGGTGAGTGTTCAGCTGCCTCGAGGCATCCGCGCACCATGCTGACGCATGCCCCGCATCCCAGTACGAAGCGGCAGCGTATCGGCAGGGCCAGATCAGCGGTCCCCAAGTCTCGATCCTGCAGTACACTGCTCGCGCCCTGTACGCACTCGGCCTGCGCAAGAAGTCCTACACGCATCTCGCCACGTCGCTCGGCCATCTCACCGAGGCCCTCGAGCTGCTCTCGCAGCGCAGCACGCCGCACGGGGCGACGGAGAGCAAGTATGTGCGCTACAACATGGCCGTCACGCGCCAGAAGGCGCTGCAGCTGCTGTTTGAGCTGCCTCTCGAGGCGCGCACCTTGACGCAGCTGGAAGAGGCGGTGCGGGGCGTGCAAGATGCGCAGGCCACCTTCCTCGAGCTCACGCCTGATGCGCGCGAGAACCGCCTCTCGTACATCACCGCCGAGGTCGTGGAGCAGCGCCACCAGTACGCCGAGACGTCGCTGCTGCGCACGGCGCCGCAGCATCTCGCCGAACAGCAGGAGCACGAGGAACGCATGCGCACGGCGAGAGAACAGGTCGCGGCGCGCAAGCGCGAGATTGAGGAGGAGAAGGAACGAGTGCGCCTCGAGGCCGCTGCCAGGGCTGCCGAGGAGGCAGAAGCACTCGCCGAGGCGCGCAAGCAGGCGCGTGCGCAGGTCAAGGTGTGGGAGGCGCCGCCTGAAGAGACCAAGGCGCCCAAGGTGCGCAAGAGCGGCACGGGCGGCGGCGGCGGCGGCGGCGGACGCAAGAAGAAGAAGACGACGGACGACTCGAGTGTCATTGCGACGTCGGAGAGCGAGGATGCGGGCGAGTACGACGACGAAGGCATCGACGATGACGACGACGACGACGACGAGGATGCCCCGCAAGAGACGAGAGAGGAGAAGGAACGTCGCCGAGCCGAGAAGAGCCAGAGGCGCGAGGAGAAGAGAGAGCGCAAGGAGCAAAGGCAGAAGGCCAAAGCGGCGGCGGCGGCAGCGGCGGCGGGCGGAGGCAAGAAGAAAAAGAAGGGGCGCAAGAGTGAGAGAGCGAGAAGCGAGGAGGGAGAGGGAGAGGCGGCAGAGGAGAGTGACGAGGGCCCGGTGCGCAAGAAGAAGAAGACGCTCCGGATGGCTAGGGAGGAGGATCTGATCGATAGGTGAGTCGCCCTCCCGCCCTTCTCTCCGCGGCGCAGACGCTGACTAGTCTTGCCCACACAGTGACGAGGAGATCTGATCTTGCGCAATCAAGTTGCATTAGGCCAGCTCAGCCGATCTGGAACTCGTCTGCTCCATGAGCGGCCAGCACGCCTCCCTTGCGCGTCGCGCGGCCCATCGCTCTGACCTTGGCGTACATTCTCGCCTCGGCGTCCGTCTTGTCCGCCTTGTTCTTGCCGCCTGCCTTTTCTGCCGCACGCTTGGCCGCATACGTAGCGATGGCCGCCAGACTGTCATCGTCCTCGGCGTCGTGCTCCTCGCGCGTCGCAGTCGAGTGTGGCTCGGCAGCCATGCGTTTCGCCTTGCGCCTGGCGCGCCGCTCTTCGTCGGCATCAAACGCAGCCTTGCGCTTCTCGTGCCGGTCGCCCTGCTTGCCTGCGCCGCCGCCTGCGGCTCGCGCATTGGCCTTGATGGCCGCCGGAGCTTCGCGCAGGGCAAACGCCTTGGCCAGATGGCCAAGCTGGAGCGCAGAGACGGAGAAGAGATCCTTCTCGGCGGCCGGATGCGTGGCGTAGGCGCGAATGTGAGAGAGGTATGCTCGCCGTGCCAGGCCCGATGCCTGGAGGGAGGTGAAGAGATGAGCCGGCTGGAAGCGGGGGCATGATGGAAGCGCAAGGACACGCAAGAACTCACCTCGTCACTGCGCAGCACCCATCTCTCAAACGCCAGCTGAGCATCCGTCGCTCTTGCTTCGTACTCTGCCGCTCCACCGCCAAAGCCGTGCCTGAGCACCTGTCTCGCGTCGACCTCATGCAGGCGAGGAGTGCCATCTTGCTGGCCGCTCATTGCCCTTTCGAGGCGCGTCGCCGCCTCTCGCTCGTGCGGCAGCAGCATGATCCAACTCTGGCCCTCTCGGCCTACTCGAGCTGTGCGGCCGACGCGATGCAGGTACTCGTCGACGCCGCCCTCGGTGGGCGCGTCGAGCTGCACGACGCAGCTGACGTCGGGCAGATCCAGGCCGCGCGCAGCAACGGACGTGCAGAGCAAGATGGCGGCGCCTCCTGCCTCGGGCGCAGCCTTGGAGAAGGCCCGCAGCGAGGCAATGCGCTCCGACTGCGTCATGGAGCCATGCAGTCGAAAGATAGGCGCCGAGGGAATGACCTCGCACGACTGAGCGACCGCCTGCTTCTCCTCGCCACTGCCGTCCTCCTTTGGCTCTTCTGCGTCGCTCATCTTTGCCCCGCCCATGGCGCGCCAGAAAAAGTCGACGGCGTCGGTGCAGGAGATGAAGACGATGACGCGGCGTGCTTTCGGCGAAGAGTCGCTGGAGCGAGAGACGGCTTGGCGCAGAAGCGCAAGCAGGACGACGAGGCGTTGCTTGGTCGGCACGACGACGAAGTGCTGCCGCAGCTGCGCTGGCGCGGCGAGGTTCGTGCGCGCAACGACGGGCGCTTCAGAGGGAGACGCAGCTTTGAGCTTGACGTCTTTCTCGCCAGTCACTGCAGGCTGGGCCTCTGCCTCTGCGTCTCTCGCGCGCGCTTGCTGCTGCTGCTGCTTCCTGTCCTCCTCGGGCAGAGCGCGCACAACAACGGGCTGCACGAGTGCGCTGCCAGCGAGCACCTGCACATTCTCATCCAGCGTAGCGGAGCAGAGCACCGTCCGTCTCGGATGCTTCCACCACTCGATGCCCATGCCATCGGCCGTCTCGTCGGTCTCCTCGGCTCCCTTCTCCCGCATCGCCTCTCTTGCCGTCTCCTTCGACATGCGTCTCCTTCCCTCGAGCGCCTTCAAGATGCCGTCCAGCGTCTCGCGGAAGCCCATCTCGAGCAGCCGATCCGCCTCGTCGAGGACCAGCCACTGCAGCTTGCCCGCATCGAGCGAGGTGGTGTTTTGCAGATGATCGAGCAGGCGGCCAGGCGTAGCGACGATGATGGGGAGGCCTTTGCGCAGCTTGCTCTTCTCGTGATTGCGCGTGGAGCCGCCGGAGAGCAAGCCGGGGACCAGCCAGCGTGTGCGCCTGGGCGTCTCCTCCTCATCCGATGCCTCCTCGTCTTGCTTCTGCGCCGCCTCTTCCGCCGCCGCAATGGCCTCGCGCTGTCGCGGACTCAGATGCAGCTGCACCAGCTTCTCTGCCACCTCGTAGATCTGGCGCGCCAGCTCTCGCGTCGGGGCAAGAATGATGGCCAGCGTGCCCACACTGCGGTCGATCCACGAGGCGGCGTCGGTGCAGAGCGGCAGCAGGCTCTGCAAGATGGGCAGCAGATAGGCAAGCGTCTTTCCCGAGCCCGTCTGGGCGTGGATGAGGACATCTCGCTGAGCGCCGCGTGCGCAAGGGGCCATGAGAAGCGGCAAGGCGGCGCGTTGGATCGACGTCGGAGCAGAGCCAATGCCCATGCGTCCGGCGAGATGCGCCACGAGCAGCGCATCAAGGCCGATGGAGGCGAAGGAGGAAGTGTCGAGAGGCGCATTCGTGGGCTGCGCGGCTGGCGCAGCAGGCGTGGCCTTGACGGGAGCGGCACTGGCGGCGCCGGTGAAGAGCGAGGAGATGACGCCGGCGGGCGGCGGCCTTGCGGGCGCTGTAGAAGCACCTGCGCTGCCAGTGCCGCTGCCGCTGCCGCTGGCTTTGGCAGCAGCCGCCTTGGCGGGCTTGTGCCGGCCCTTGGCCTGCGCTGCCTCGATGGCCTGTGCCACCGCCGCAGCCTCTGCCTGTGCGCTCGAGGCCGCGTGCTGCGCCCGCGGCGTGCTTCTGGCCTCGTGCGTGCCCGCGCCGCTCTGCCGGGGGCGTGGCGGAGCTGGCGCAGCAGGAGCGGCAGACGGCGCAGCGGCAGTGGGCGCTCTGCGCTGTGCTGGTGCTGCCGCTGCTGTGGCCGAGGAAGAGGCATCGGCGCGAGGCTGGGCGGCAGCGGCGCCACTCTGGCTGGCGCGCGCCGCACGCTGCGCCTGGGCGCGCTGGTGCGGCGTGCCCTTGGCGGCGCGCGGGCGCGAGGGCCCGGCGGCGGCGGGCGCGGCGAAGTTGAGGAGCAGGCCGTCGTCGTCCATGGTGCGAGGGGTGATGAGGAGTGTGCGATGCGGTGCTGAGGCGAGGCGAGAAGGCGGCGCGCTCGGCGTCGACGGCCAATTCCATTTCGCGCTGGGCCCTGCATCACGCCGCGCGCACCTCGGCTAGAGCCAAATTTTCGCGGCACCTCAGCAGTGTCCGCCGTCTGGCGGCGCTGCACTTCCTTCCTGGCACCGCCCTGGCCGCGCGCGCCTCTCCCTCTTCGCCTCCCCACCCACCTCTCGTCGCAGCATGGTCAAGAAGGCCCAGGCGGCGCCCGCCGCCCACGTGGCGCCTGCACGCTCCGCCTCCTCCTCGCTCGCAGACGGCTCCGGCCTGGCGCACCGCTCGCGCGCACGCGGCCTGCTCGACGCCAGCAACCTGCCCGCGCTGCAGAACCTCGTCAAGCGCGACCCGCCGGCGTACGCAGACGAGTTTGCCGCCCAGTGGCACCACTACCAGAGCATCCGCCGCATCTACGCCGCCGAAATCGGCGCCGCCGACGAGGGCGGCGCCCATGTGGCGGCGCCCAGAGTGGCAAAGGACCAGGAGGAGCACTTTTGTGCCCTCCTCTCGTTCGTCACGCAGGTGAGTGGCGCGCAGCAGCGACACGCTGGCAGCAGCAGAGCGCTCCCCAGTGGCATCAGTGGCGTTGCTCTCGCATGCGCAACGACAGCAGTGCTGCTCGCTCTCCATGCCCCTCCAGACGCCGTCTTGGCCCCTGACTCTCGTTGCTCACCCTCCACCTTTTTCTGCCTCGCAGCTGGCGCCCTCGTACCCGCAGCTCACCGCCTCGTACCCGGGCGAGCTGGCCGCCTTCCTGCTGCAGCACCATGAGCGTCTGGGTGCCGACGTGCGGCGCTCGGCCGTGCGCTCCCTCGTGCTGCTGCGCAACCGCGAGGTCATCTCCAGCGAGGAGTGAGTTCCCTGGCCCTTCCTAGCGCCATCCTTGGGCTCTTCGCTGAACCATGCGCTCTACTACCTCCCACAGGCTGCTGCGCACTCTCTTCCCTCTGCTGAGCATGACCACCTCTGCCTCTCTGCGCTCCCTCATCCAAACGACGATTCTGCAAGACATCAAGGCGCAGAACCGCAAGTCGCTCAACCATCGTCTCAACCGCGTCGTGCAGGGCCTCCTCTTTGCAGTCGTGGAGCGCGGCATGCCCTCCCGGGACGCGCCGCAGCCGCACGCCGCACACGCACGCGGCGAGATCAAGAGTCGCAGCGAGGCGCTGTGGGCCGTCCGGCTGGCGGCGGATCTGTGGCGCAAGAACATCTGGAAGGACGCAAAGACCGTGTCGCTCATTGCGCTGGCCTGCTTCCATCCCCATCCCAAGGTGCAGTCCTCCGCCGTGCGCTTCTTCCTCGGCGATCTGCACCATGCCGAGAACGGCGAGTCGTCCGACTCGGACTCGGAGGAGGAAGCGGCCATTCCCGACGTGAACAAGATGCAGCACGCGCGCAAGGTCAACAAGAAGACGCGTGGCGGCGATCGCAAAGTGCGCCAGGCCGCCGCGGTGGCGCGCAAGCGCAGACGAGAGGCGCAGGATGGCAGAGAAGAGGTGGCAGAGGGAGATGGCAGAGCCAACTTTGCGGCGCTGTATCTTTTGAACGACCCGCAAGGGTTCGGAGAGCGCCTCTTTGAGAATCTCAGCAAGGGCGACCGCAAGATGGGCATCGAGCTCAAGGTGCGAGTGATGCAGCTGCTGAGCCGAGTCATGGGAGCGCACAAGTGCTGCATCTTGAGCTTCTACTCCTACGTCGTCAAGTGGGTCTTGCTTTCGTTTGCCTTTGTGTGGCATGCGGTGGCTGACGCCGCATTTTGCCGCAGGTATCTCAACCCGCATCAAGTGCACATCACGCTCATCCTCGTCTCGCTCGCGCAATCCGTGCACTCGCAGACGCCGCCCGATGCGCTGCAGCCCGTGCTGCGCAAGCTGTCCGATGCGTTTGTGCACCCGGGCGTCGGGCCCGAAGTCGTGGCGGCGGGCATCAACTCGATCCGCGAGACGTGTCGGCGGCAGCCCTGGGCGATGGAGAAGGAGCTGCTCGCCGATCTGGTGGGCTACCGCAAGAGCAAGGACAAGGGCGTCGGCGCGGCCGCACGAGGCCTGCTGCAGCTCTATCGCGAGGTCAATCCGGCGCTGCTCGCGCGCTCGGAGCGCGGCAAGAGCGGCGCTCTCAGCGTGGCGGAAGGCAAGGCGCCAAAGGCATTTGGCGAGGAGGATGAGGGACAGGTGGGCATCCCAGGCCTGGCGCTGCTGGAGAAGCATCTCGAGGAGCACGAGGGCGAAGAGGACGAGGACCCGGAAGAGGCGGAGCGGAAAGCCTGGGCAGGCTGGGAGGAGGACAGCGACGACGACTCGGACTCGAGCGGCGGCTGGATCGACGTCAGCTCGGATGAGGGCGGCGATGATGCGTTTGACGTCGAGGACTCCGACGAGGAGAAGGACAAGGCCGACGAGAACAAGGACAAGCGCAGCATCAAGGAGCGCCTGGCCGCACGCCGCGAACGCAGACGCGAGCAGCGCAGACGCGAGAAGAGCGGCGAGGCGACGGCGGAGCTCGACGACGACGAGGCAAGCCAGGCCGACTCGGAGGAGGGCGGCGAGGGCGAACAGAGCGAGGCGGCCAAGGTGGCCGAGAGCGCGGCGGCTGCCGAGCAGGAGTTCTCCAAGCTGGCCACCACGCGTGTGAGTTGGGTCCTTCTCTTCGCTGCCTCCCTCTGGCTTGACTCACACCTGCGTCCCAGATCCTCACGCCAGCAAACTTCGCCAAGATGGCCGAGCTGCGCCTCGCCGCCGCCGAGGCGGCCGCCGCCGCGGGCGGGCGCGTGGGCGCCAATGCGAAGCGCGAAGTCGAGTCGATCAAGGCGGCGCGCAAGCGCACCCAGGCGGCCGCGGCTGCCTCGGCCGATGGCGTCTTTCTCGACGAAGCGACGATCCTGGGGCCGCGCAAGAAGAGAAAGGCCGACTATGAGGAGAGAATGGCCAGCATTGCCGAGGGCCGCGAGGGCAGAGTGAGTGGCGGGTCAAGTGACTTGCGATGAGCAGCAGCTGACATTGCCCCCCCCCCCCCATCCCCCTTCCCGCTCGCAGGAGAAGTTTGGCTCCAAGAAGGGCAAGAAGCAGCGTGGCTCGACGACCAACGAGGAGAAGAGCAAGCGCAGCAAGGCCTTTGCGTGCGTTCTGCCCCCCCCCCTCCTCCTTCCTCCTTTTCATGCACGGCCACTGACGCTCTCTGGCGCTCGCCTCACAGCATGACCTCCAAGTCCTGGTCGGTGCGCAGCAAGAGCAAGACGAGCCTGGCGGAAAAGTCGCGCAAGCTCAAGGCGCACCACGAGACGCAGCGCAAGCGGCGTGGCATGAAGTGAGGGCCTTCTCTGCCTCCCCTCCTTTTCCCCTTCTTCCCTCCATCCGGTCGATCTCGGCTGTCTCGCTGGGCTGCGCGTTGGGCGCGCGAATGTCACTTCTGTGCAGAGACGAAAGCCGGCACTCTGCATTGCGGAGGGGCAGGCGGGGTAAATTAGGAGACGCCGAGAGGCGTGGAAGCGAGTGTGCAAGAGTGCACAAGCAAGTGCGGAGGGCCAGGGGGATCTAGGAGAGAGGGGGCGGGCGGACGATGCAGCTCAGTCCTGCGACGCCGCACTGAAGCCCGACAGGTCGTGCGGGTCGACCCAGTCCTGCAGGCCGCTGCCGGCAGAGAGGTCGGCCTCGAGGGCCGCCTCGTCGAGCGCGGCCTGCTGCCGCGTGCGCTCCGGCGTCATCATGAGCGCCGAGGCGCGCTGCGCTGCCGAGAGGGGTGCGTCGGCGCCGTCGTCGCCGGGCGTCGAGGGCGTGCGTGGCGTCGAGGGCGAGCCGTCGTCGACGTCGTGTCCGTTGGCCTGCGGCGTGGGCAGCTCGTCGTCGTGCTCCTCCTCGTGTGCGACATTCTGCGCCTCGTCGCGCTCCTGCACGGCGTCGTGCTCCGTCGGCGTGGCTGGCTCCTCGGCGTCGGCGTCGAGCGAAGCAGCAGAGAGAGGCGCGGCCGAGAGGGTGCTCGTGCGTCCGCTGTCGCGATCGCGCGGCTCGCCCGTTCTGCGGTCGCGCCGGCGCACCGGGCGCGAGGAGGCCGACGGCGTCGTGGCGCCGCCGGCGCTGCCCTGCAGGCGCGCAAGCATGGCCGCGGCGACGTCCGACGGGTTGCCGTCGATGCTCGGTGCGGCGCCCGGCGAGCCATCCACCGCCTTGGCCGCCGAGCGGCGCGCCTCGCCGCGCTCGCGCGCCTTGCGCTTCTGCTTCGGCACCACGCCGCCGGAGCGCAGGTTGCCCAGCAGCGTCTCGAGCACCGCACTGTCGTCGACGCCGGCCTCCTTGCGCGCCAGGGCCTCTTGCCGCTCGCGCTCGCGCTCCTCGGCCGCCGCGCGGCGCTTGGCCTCGATGGCACGCTGCTCGCCAATGCGCACATTGTCGCTCTTGACCTTGCGGTAGGCCGTGCAGAACTCGCGGAAGACGCCAAAGAAGTCCTCGGTGCGCATCGGCTGCACGGCCGGGAAGCCGCGGCGCTTCGGATCGGGGCCCTCGCCAAAGTAGCGCAGCGCCTCGACGTACTGTCGCTCGGTGAACGTCACCTGGTCCGAGAGGCGCTGCAGATCCTGGTGCGCCTCGTTGAGGAACGGCAGCATGAGCTTCGTGTACGGATCCTCGAGGCGCTCCTCGGCCTCGTCGAGGAAGCGGTCGAGCTCCTTCTTGTGCTGCACGCTGCCCGACTTGAGCTCTGCCAGGTCGCGCTTGAGGTCGAGCAGTTGCACTGCGGAGCGCAAAGTCGCGGCGTCAGTCAATGCGCACCGCCATCACACTCTGCCGCCACTCACCGCGGCACGCCTCGGACGGCTTCTGCAGCTCGTCGAGGAACTCCTCGACCTCGGGAAAGCACTTGGAGATAGTGCGCTCGACAAAGTGCAGCAGCGTGGTGCCGTCGGTGGCCTTGGTGTCGACGAGCTTGTTGATCGACGAGATCTTGAAGCCGAACGCGCCGCCCTGCACGCCCGTGGCGTTGAGATAGTTGCCCATCATGAGAATGAGCGTGAGGAGGCGGGCAAAGTGCTCTGCCTGCACGAGGCCGTCGGCGCCCTCGCGGATGCGCAGCGAGCCCTCCTTGATGAGGTCGAAGAGGTCGCGGTAGCGCGTCATGAAGAGCAGGCCCTTGACCTTCTCCTTGAGGTGCGGCACCGTCATCAGCAGCACAACGAGGCGGTCGGCCGGGTGCAGCAGGCGCAGCTCCTCGTGCGACGCATTGCGGTACTCGCCCAGCTGGCCCTTGGTCTCGCTCTCGGGGTAGTGGCGCAGCAGCTCGGTGAGGAAGCTCTCGTCGAGCACGGCCTCGTCGCAGTTGACAATGTGGTGCGCCACCTCCTCGGGCGTCGCGTGCTTGGCGTCGGTCAGACTGCTCTTGACGCGGCGCAGCACCATCTCGATGCCCTGCCGCGTCTGCAGGCTCAGGTGCGTCTTGAACTCGAGCTTCTCCTTCTTGGCCAGCGCCGCCGTGGCGCGCTTGGCGACCTGCTTGGCCTTGAAGTCCTCCTCCATCTCCTCGAAGAGACCGCCCGAGCGCAGCATCTCGGTGATCTGCACCTCGTCGGCCGTGTTGCGGCCCCACACCGTCTCGGCGGCGTGCTGCGCCGACAGCTTGTCCCACTGCAGCTGCTTCATGCGGCCCTTGGCCTGCTCCAGCACCTCCTTGCGCGTCGCTGCGTGGCCGAAGAAGCCTCCCATGGGCGGCGGTGGTGGCGCGTGCGCCGGGCCACCGGGGCCCAGGTCGCCGGCATAGCTGGCGCGCATGTTGAGCATCGAGTCGCGCGAGCTCTCGCCGCCAGGAGTCGCCGTCGGCGGCGTGCCAAACATGCCGCCGGGCGTGAGGGCCGGCGGCGGCGGCGTGGCAGGGATCGCGGCAAGCTGCCCGGGCGTGGGCGGCGGCGGCGGTGGCGGAGGTGGCGGAGGCGGCGGCCCTCCGTCCGCTCGCGAGGGCGGGCGTGAGGAGCTGGGCGTCACAAAGCCGCTGCCTCCCGGCGGCGGCGGTGGCGGGGGTGGCGGTGGCGGCGGCGGCGGAGGCGGAGGAGGTGGAGGCGGAGGGCCCATGGCGCCCGGCGCAGGCGGCGCAGGAGGCGGCATGGGCACCGCGGCAATCTCGCGCGGCGGAGTGGCTGCAGTGCGGTTGGGCGCGCCTTTCCGCCTGCGAATCTCGTCGAGCAGCGATGTGCCCTCCTCCGACGGCGGGAGTGGCGGCGGCGGCGGAGGCGGCGGAGGCGCAGCGGCGCCATCGGCGTCCTGCTCCTCGTCTGGCGTGTCGGCCTTGCGTCTGCGCGTGGCGCGCGCATCCGTCATGCGGCTCTGCAGCTCTGCGTTCTTGGCCATGCCCGCCGCCAGCGTCGCCTGGATCTTCCACTTCGCGGCATCGCTGTGCGGGTCGATCTCCTCGTCGCTGGAAGTGTCCGGCGCTGCGCCCTGCTCGTCGCCCGCTGCGGAGGCTGCTGCACGGCTGTTGCGCTGCGACTGCCGCCGCACACTCGACGAGATGCGCTTGCGCGCATCGACCTCCTCTTCCTCGCGCGCCGCGGGCATCGCAGGGACCGGCTTCTTGCGCGCGTTGGCCTCGAGCTTCTTGATGGTGCGGTTGCGCTCCAGCTGCTTCTCGAGCGTGTCGACGAGCTGCTGCCGGTCCAGGCTGCCCTGGCCGGGCTCTGCAATGCCGCCGGCCAGCTGCGCCTCACGCAGCATGTCGTACAGCTCGCGGATCTGAATCTCGAGCGCCACGACGCGGTCGATGTACGCCTTCTCCATGTCCTCCATCTCGCCCTGCACTGCGGATGTGTTGGCGCGCGCGACGGAGAGGTCTTCCTCGAGGCGCTCGATCTGCTGCTGCAAGTCGCCGACGAGCCCCTCGGTGCTCTCGTTGAGCTGCGTCTCGAGGCGCTGCCGCTCCTTGTCGGCAGTGCGCAGCTCGGCCTTGGTGCGCTGCAGCTCGGCGGCCGTGGCAGCCTGCTGGTCCTGGTCGGCAAAGCGCGAGAGCACGCTGTTGACGCTCACGCCGAGCAGCGAGCTGAGGTCGCTGCTCTCGACGGCGCCCTTGCGGTCCATGACGACGGACGTGACGAGCGAGTCGATGAGCTGGTAGTGATGCACCAGCGCATCGCCGTCCTGCCGGATGAGCAGCAGGTGCTGCAGGGCACTGAGGAAGAAGTCGTATGCGCGCGAGCCAGACACCTTCTCCACGATGGCCTTGAAGACGTCGACGGGGTCCGACATGTCCGTCAGCACCTCGCGGTTGAACGTCTCCACCACGTCCTCGTGGTCCGCCTCTGCGCCCTTCTCAAACACGCCGATCTGCAGGTCCAGATCGGGATTCTTGAAGGCGCGCATCTTGATGAGGATGCGCTGCAGGCCGCTCGCGTCCATCTGGTTGCGCAGGTGCACGCGCACCTCGAACTCGGGCACAATGTCGAGGTTCAGAATGGCGTTGACGAGGAACATGTTGTTGATGGCGTACTCGTTGAGACTCGACTCGTGCGCCGCCGCCGTGTTGCCGCCGCCGAGACTGAGCTTCTTGACCTCGTCGCTGGCGCCGACGCGGCTGCCCATCTGGCCGCGCCCGTCGATGGTCTGCTCGAGGATGCGGAACCAGGCGTCGAAGCGGCCGTGGTCCTCGCTCGACTTCTTCAGCTCGTCGAAGCCGCGCAGCACGAGGCGGTGGCCCGTCGGCTTGTCCCAGTGACAGAGAAAGAGCAGGATGTCGGCGGCCTGCTTGCGCGTCGCCAGGTGCGTCGAGACCATCGAGTGTGCAATGCCGCTGATGCACTTGGGCTGCGCCAGCGCATCGTTGGCGCCGGGCTTCGAGTTGAAGAGCGAGCGGAACGCCTTGAGCACCTCGTACTCGAGCGCCACGTCGTTGTCCGTCTTGTGGCCCTTGGAGTGCAGGCCGTTGAGGAAGCTGGCGAGCACGGGCGTGCCCTTGCTCTCGACGAAGCTCTGGATCCAGCCGATTGCGCACGTGCGCAGCGTCACTGCCAGGCTCTCGATGTGCTTCGTCGTGACGGTGCCGTCCATGAACTTCTTGATGAACCACTCGGGCGAGTTGCGCGTGATGACCATGCCCGCCGCGCCGGGCCCGCTGGCGCCGTGCGCGCCCGTGCCGGCCTGGCGCCGGTTGCGCTCGCGCTCCTTTTCGGCGTGCCACTCCGTCAGCTTGCTGTTGTACACGAGCTGCCACTTCTTCTCGGCGGGGAAGTTCTGCATGTTGCGGAACGCCGTCTCCTTGAGCTCGTCGGGCAGCGTGCCGCCGGGCACGTTGAGGAAGTCGCGCTGCTGCATGAGCTCGTAGAACATGCGCGACAGCTCCTCGTCGTCGGGCCGCGGAAAGTGGAAGCCGCCCGCGCCCGAGCCGCTGCTTGGCCCGCTGGCACCCGAGACGCCCGTGCCCTGCACCGAGTGCATGCTGCCGTGCAACGAGCTCGAGGCGCCCTCGCCGGAGCGCGGCGGCATGGCGGGTGTGTGCTGGTGGTGGTGCTCGGTGTTCCACATGGGCTGCGCCAGCGATGCCGAGGCGGCACTGGAGATGCTCATGCGATGCAGGATGTCCGAGGCGTGCGACGAGACCGGCCCGCGCCGCTCGGTCGAGTGCGAAGACGACGACGTGTAGCGCGACGAGCGCGTGCCCATCTCGGCGCCGCTGTGGCCGGGCAGATGCTCGGCGCCCACCCGTCCGTAGTCCGTCGGCACGGAGAAGCCCGAAGGCGCGTAGCGCGAGCTCTGCGTCATGGCAGAGGAGGCGCTCGACGCCGTGCGCGTGTGCGAGCCGCCCTTGCTCGGCGAGGCCGCGGCAGGTGCGCCGTATGGCCGAAAGTCATCGTCGTGGCTGGCGCGCGGCGCGCGAGACGACGTGCTGGCGCGCGGGTCGCCGCCCATCTGCATCTGGCGGCCGGCCGGCGCGGTTCAGCGTGCACTCGGAAGCAGGCAAGCCACCTCTACGCAGCCGGGCTACTCACGAATGCGCCGCCATTGTGCTGGAAGCCCGTTGGGTTGCCGATCTGCATGCGCGCGCCCGAGCTGCTGCCGATGACCTCTGCCGTGCCATACGCGGCGCCCAGCCCGCCAGCACTGTCCGTGCCATTGGTGTCGCCGCGCGGCCGCGTCTTGTTGCGCCCGAAGATCGAGTTCATCGCCGGGCGCGCTCAGCGCAGCCCACTGCGCCCCGACGCTGGCGAGAGGAGAGCTGGCGGGTGCGCTGGCGCCGGCGGGCAGCTCTGCACTGCGAAGCGCGGGGCTCTGTGCACCTATACGCGCCCGCAAATGCGGCGGCGTGAGAGATCCAGGAGCAGTGCGCGTGCGGAGAAAGGAGCGGGGCTGGCCTGGCGCTCGCGACGTCGCCGGTGTGCAGCGACGAGAGGCGACGCGCGCGGTGTGCGAGCAGGCAGCCCGGCCGGCGGGAGCGTGTGGGCGCCCGTCCGACGACTGGCGACGGCGTGAGGCTGTTCTGGCGAGCTGCACGCTGCTCTCTGAGCTGCACGAGCGCGTGGAGCGCGAGAGGCCGAGGTGTGCGTGAGAGAGACAAGGGGAGAGAGGGAGAAGAGGCAAGGAGGAGGAGCCGCGCGGTGGGCCGCTGGCACGCTGTGCCCAGCACGCACGGCGCGCACGGCGCGCGTGATGCTCTCGCCGCGCGCGGCGCCGGTGCTGCTCTCACGCCCTCTGGCTGCTCTGCTGCCGCTGCTCTGCCTTGCCGCTGCACCCCTGCTGGCGCTGCCGTGCCGCGGGAGCGCTTGCGGCGGCGCTGCGTGTGTGCTCCGCCGCCGACACAGCGATAGCGCGCCGCGGGGGCGCTGCATGAGAGATGAAGCGCCGTGGCCGCCGTGATGCCCCCTGCGCCGCTGCCACGCCTCGCCAGTCGCGCTCATCTCGCTGCTCTGGCAAAGGCTCAAGCATGAGCGCTGCATCTGACTGAGGCCCAGAGGATATCTATCGCATGGCTTCGGCGGCGCTCTAAGTAAAGGCTCGTTGAGAGCGGCACCATGCGCGCCGACGCAAGGCAGCGAGCGGCGGCAGGGGTGTATGCGTCGCAGCGAGGCAGGCCAGCTCGCGCGAGCAGCGCCTCCTGCCGCTCTCTGACAAGCCGTGCCTCCTCGTGCTTTGACGGGGTCGGATTTCTGGGCGAGGCGACGCTGTCCAAAGAGGCTTTGGCTGTAGGCCTTCTGGTCCGCGCTGGCTGCTACGTATGCCTGCTGGTGCTGGTCGGGCTTGGGGCGCGCCAAAGCTGTCTCCTCGCCCAGGTGAAGCATGACCGGGGATGCTCGAGGAGTGGCGCCTGAAAGACCTTGGGCGCCTCGGGCTGCCCACAGGACGTCTCGGACGCTCGAGCCTCAGCGTATGAGGATTATGACTGCAAACCGACATGTGCCCGGGCAATGAGCACGACGTGCGGCGGCTGAGCAGCGCTGAGATCTGGACCAGGGGAGGGGCGGGCGCCGGCCTGCTTTGTCCGCGTGGGAACACGCGGACGCTCGGCCGCCCTGCCGTGCCGCGGCCGCCGCCGCGCGCCTGTCATCTTGCCAAGCGCGTGGGTGCGGAGTCGCTCTCGCAACGCGACACGGTCGAGGTCGCTGCTGCCCCGCCCGCGCCGCCTCGCACGGCGCAGCATCGCCTCATCATGGCCGACGCTGCCTCTCATCCACCTCCGTCCTCGGCCCACACCTCGCTGCGCTTCCACCGCTTTCCTCACGCCGCTTCCAGCCTTAGCGCTCCGCACACGTCCTCACTGCGCTCTCGCACGCACGCGCATCCCCGCTTCGCAGCTCCGTCTCCGCGCGCGCACTGCTTCGCGCTCGAATACCTGATGTGAGTGGCCGTCGTCCGGGAGATGCGCGGTGTGCTGGGTCTGGGCGCATGTATGCGGCGCATGCAGGTGCTCTAGGCGGCAGAGGCGTCTCTGGCATCTCTATGCGGCGCTGCGCGGCAGAAGCTCCGGCTTGCGGGCCCCGCTGCCAGACACGGAGCTGCAACCACGGGCGTGGACGGCGCTGCCCCGTCTGTGCGCGCGCCTCCTCTCCATCCACACCACTCCTCTCACCCCCTTCCCCTTTCGCCCACGCCGTATCTCCGCTTCCTCTCCGCTTCTCCACTCTTCAATCACCTCCGCCCTCCGCACCTCGACGCCCGCCCCTTCTCTCCACTCTTCGCGCCTAGCAGCAGAGCCTCACCCACGAGTGGTGTGCTGATTCCCTCTCCTCTCTCTCCTCGCTGCACATCATGGCAGAGTCCACCGCTCCTTCGGCCAAGCGTGAGCGTTCGCCGTCCGGCACGCACGAGCTTTCCAACAGCGCTGCGCCCGCGTCCAGCAGCACCGTCGCGAGTGCAAAGTCGACGCAGCCCGACGCCAAGCGCCTCAAGAACGAGCCTGCCGCCACGCCTGCCCCTTCCTCTGGCGCAGCAAGCATGTCGGCCGCCTCTGCGGCGGACGAGAAGCCGGCGGCGGACGCTGGTGCCTCTGCGGCGGCGGCGCCGCGCGAGGAGGATGCGGTGGACATTGGCTCGCACGATGATGCGGCCGCGCCGAGCACCAGCAATGGCGCTGATGCCGCTGCGCCCGTGAAGCAGGAGGGCGCAGCTGAGGGCGACGATGCGGCAGGCCAGCCGCAGCAGCAGCAGCAGCAGCAGCCTGGCGAGTCGGGCGCAGATGGCCTGGAGCCGCAGCACATTGCAATGCGCTCCCTCATCATCACTGGCGATGCCAGTATCATCATCGGCAAGCAGGGGCGCCACATCAACGAGATCCGCGACAAGAGCGGAGCGCGGCTGACGATCGTGAGTCACGAGCCACGCTCGCTGGGGTTGGAGGCAGGGTCATTAGAGGTGCAGGGCTGCGAATCGCCTGGCACGTGGAGGGATATGGATCGGGCGATTGATCGTTGAGAGGCGGAAGGAATCGCTGCTGACTGTGCCCTCATCTTCCTCCCCCTCCTTGACTACGCGTCATCGCCGCTGTTGCCGTGTTGCACACGCCATGCAGAGCGAGAGCATTCCGGGAAACCCGGAGCGCATTATGACTGTTGCAGGCCAGCTCGACGCCGTCAGCAAGGTGAGTCCTCGGCGTGGAAGTGCCGTTGGGATGGTCAATGGGACGCGCAGAGCAGTGCGCTCGAGCGAGCTTCGAGGCTTCGAGCGCCACAGCTTCAGCGCGCGCGGCAGATCAGACGCTGACGCGCGGGATCGTGCTGCTTCAGGCGTTCGGCCTCATTGTGCGCCGCATCAACGACGAGCCGTTTGACCAGCCGTCGGTGCCGGGCAGCCGGGCCGTGACGATCCGCTTCATCGTGCCCAACTCGCGCATGGGCAGTGTGATTGGCAAGCAGGGCACCAAGATCAAGGAGATCCAGGAGGCCAGCGGTGCGCGCCTCACGGCTGGAGAGGCGATGCTGCCTGGCAGCACTGAGGTGAGTCATTGCGTGCATGATGCAAGGGCGAGAGGCGCGGCAAGGCTGATGTCGCTCCCCTTGCAGCGCGTGCTGAGCATCTCGGGCGTGGCCGATGCCGTGCACATTGCCGTTTACTACGTGGGCACCATCCTGCTCGAGCACCCCGACCGCAACGCCAACAACATGACGTACCGCCCCACGGGCGGTGCCTCTTCGGCCGTGGCCAGTGTGCCGCCGCGCGGCAATGCGCCATATGGCGGCGCGCCCGGCGCCGGCTCGCCGAATGCCGGTGCCCAGGGCGGTTATGCGTATGGCGCCCAGGCGGCACCTATGGCTGGGCCAGGCGCTGGAGGCCCCGGCATGCCGCAGTACGGCGCCAACCAGGCGCTGCCGCCGGGCAGCCAGACGCAGCAGATCTTCATACCCAATGTGAGTCGCTGCCACTGCTGCTCTCAGTCAGAGTGTCACGCCGGCGTGGCTCCCGAGCTTACGGGCGCGCCGCAAAACAGGATCTCGTCGGCTGCATCATTGGCAAGGGCGGCCAGAAGATCAACGAGATCCGCCAGATGAGCGCCTCGCACATCAAGATCATGGAGCCGGGCGCGGGCATCGCCGCCGGCGGCAGCGGCACCGAGCGTCTCGTCACCATCAGTGCGTTTGCCGGCTGGCTCCGCCTTTTCTCATGTGCTGACCTTCGCCGCGCCTTTGCGGCGCCCTTTCTTCTGCAGCGGGCCCGCCAGCAAACATCCAGCTCGCCGTCAGCCTGCTGTACCAGCGTCTCGAGCAGGAGAAGATGCGGTGCGTCTGGAGTGGCAGGCGCAACCGTGCCTTACACGCTCTCACACGATTCCCCTTCCCTCTTCCACAGGCTGTCGCAGGGCGGCGTGTCGCAGTAAAGGGCCTGCCTGCAGCCTGGCGACAGGGCTAGGCACCAGCACGAGCCCTTGCTCGCTCCGTAGATGTGCGACTCTGCCAGTCTCTCGGCGCCCCCGCTTGTTGCTCTCTCGCTCCCATCCTGTACTCCACTCCGGGCTCTCAGGTCTCTCTTACGTCCCGTGTCGTTCTGTCCGATCTCTTGTCCGCCCGTCACCCACCCTGGCCGTCGTCGCGCTTCCCTTTCCCTATCCCCTTCCCGCCCTCCTCCCTTCCGTCCCAGTGTCATAAAACAGCGCTTCTCGCTGCCTCGCCCCTCTCCCTCTCTCGCCCACACCATCTACCTTACCTGCGCTCTCTCGCTCAAGCCTCTCAGTGCCTTTGCTTCCTCCACTGCTCTCACGCGTGCCTGGCATCTGCCCCTGTCTGAGTCTGCCACAACCTAGCAACCCTCTCAGGAGGATGCGGCGGGTGCCTCTGCCTCACGGCCATTCCGCGCTCACACATTGCTGTTACGCTCGTCTCGCTCCGCTGCCTGATCGCCGTCGCGCCGTGTGACGAAAAGAGCCGCATGAATTGAACGATGCCGAGTCAGGATGTGAAGGGAAGCGGCTCGCACGCGTCGGTGACAGGCGGAGCACGGGGTAGACGCCTCGTCGGCGTCGTGCGGCAAGGGATGGCCTAGAAGCACGCCGCGCAGCCTCGCTGCCGTGCTCTGACATCGCAGAGGAGTGCCTCGCACGGCAGTCCACCGATCGACAGACTGCCGCTCCGCCACGGCCACGGCCGGACTGCGCCCCTCCGAAGTGCGCGGCCGTTGCAGGCGCAGCTTAGAAGCCGTGCACCTTGACCTCCTGCTTGGGGATGCCCTCCTCGATGCTGCGGGCAGAAGCGCATGCATGAGCACGGTGCGCCATTCCCCGTCTTCACTCTGCTCCTTCAGCAGCAGCACGTCACTCACAGGAAGCCGGCAACCTTCTGCCGCTGGTCGCCCTGCAGCTGAATCACCTGGCCCATCTCCTCATCATCAACGAGCGTGCCGTTGCACGCGAACTCCTTCTTGAACGCCTTAAGCAGCTTCTTGCTGTCGTACTCTGCAACCAGAAAGTCAGTAAGTAGTCCATCCTGCACCCGCAATTAGGGACGCCCCAAAGCCGTACAGACAAGCTGCAGGACCTTGCAGATGCATGTCAGCGCACCGTCGAGAGATGCTTCTGCACTTGCTCGCTGCACAGCGAGCAGCGCCTACGAGCACCTGCAGTGGCGCGCCGCGCTCCTAGCCTGATGCGATGACGTGCACGGCAACGAGTGCGCGCCCAGCTGCCCGCTGTCTCGCAGAGCAAGCCGCAGAGCTGGAGCACCTGAGCCAGGCAGATTTGCATCGAGAGGCGCACGTCGGCATGCCCTGTGCGCCTGATGCCGTACACGTCGCCAGACTGAGCGCCCTTTATCGTCGCTCGCCGCTGCGCCCTGCTCCGTCACTAGGCGCCGCTGTGCTGCTGCCTCTTCGGCCACCAGGCGCACGAGCCACTTGCCGCGCGCCCACGCCAGCCCGCTCTAGCACTACCACTCCTGTCTCCGCAGCTCGCGCACTCACCCTTGGGCAGGCCCTGCAGCGTGGTCAGCGTCTTGCGGCCATTGCGCTGCTGGATGCGAATGTGGATGGCACCGCCCTGCTTCTGCTTGGCGGCGGCGGCGGCAGCCTTCTGCTCCGCGGCGGCGGCGTCGACGGCCTGGAGCGCGTCTTCGCCGGTGTCGGCGAAGGGATCTGCCGAGCGTGCGGACGAGGGTCAGCGGGCTGCCGCGGAGGGAGAGGGCGATGAGGGTGGCGCAGTCGTGCGAGCGCCGCGCGGGCCTCCGTCGGTGCAGCGAGCCGCCGCAGAGCACGCACCGTAGCTGCTGAGGTTGGTAAGGTTCATAAGCTGATGCAGTTGGGCGCGGGAGTGAGCGATGGGAGTATGTGTGGTGTGAGGGTGTGTGGTGGAGCAGCTGCAACAGGAGAGGCAAGATCGGCGGCGGGCAGCACCGCCCGCGCCGCGCTGCTGGCGTGCCGCCGCACCGCGGCGCTGCGCCTGTGCCATGCGCCCGCCGGTCGATCGGCTCGGCCGAGCCGCGCCAAAGAACTCAGCCGGCCGGCGCGCACGTCACCCCAGCCAGGCGCAGAGACAGGCCGCCTGCCCGCGCCGCGTGCGCTGCGCGCCCCCGCCGTCGTCGTCGCGTGAGCGCATCCACCGCTCCTTGTTCTGCAACCACAAGCACCCTCTGAAGCAACCGTCGCCACGCGAGGCTCCACTGCACGTCTCTCAGTCTGACACCGTCGTGACAGTGCTGCTGCGCTGCTGCTGGCTGGCTGTACGATCACCCCCTCGCCTTTGGCTGCTGTCGTCGCTCCCCTTCTCTTTCGTCCGCCTGCTGTAGACGAGCGCCACTCGCGGGTGTGTGCGTCTGTTCACCCCCGCGTCGCCAGTGACAGGCAGCTTGCGCTGCTCGCTCGTGCATTGTTTTGCCTGCTGCTGTGAGCGCACAGCTGCTGGCACACGTGTCTCGTCGCGTCAGAGCACCAGACATCGTCTGTCTGTGCGCCTGACTGCCCGTCACCTGCCGTCGCTGCCGCGGCGCGTTCAGCACCCGCACCTTCCTCTCGGCTCGCCCGTCACGCCGCGCGCGCCGCGTCGGCTGTGTCAACGGACATGTCGGCCTCACCTTCAGCGCCTGAGCCCGCGCCGCTCGCCACGGCGCCCGAGCCCGCCGCGGCCGAAGGCGGAGCACGTCGCAGTGCGCGCGCCAAGCGTCCGCCCGCCAAGCTCGCGGCCGACGCTGGCCTCGTCGCAGCCGCTCCCGCAGCCGCAGCTGCGTCGACGAGCAAGGCGCGCAAGGTCTCCGCGGCCGCTCGATGGCCGACGCCCGAGGAGGAAGTCGAGGAGGACGACGAAGAGGAGGAGGAGGATGGAGCGGTGTACTGCGTGTGTAGAGAGGGAGATGATGGGCGGCCGATGGTGTGGTGCAGCGAGTGCGACGACTGGTGAGTGATGTTTCTGGTGTGGGTCAAGGGGGAGTGAGGCATGCACGGTCGGCGCCACCTAGACAGGAGGCGACATCGCCTGCTTGCAGAGGCGAAGGGAGAATCATGAGGGTGCTCTGCAGGGCCTTTCACGCGAGCGACGACGAGGAGAGAGAGCGCTGACGCCGTCCACGCTTGCCCAGGTTCCACTTCGACTGCGTTGGCCTGACGCAAGCCGTCGCCGAGACGCTCGGCGCCTACGTGTGCGCCTCGTGCAGCGCGCGGACGGGACGCGTGTCGAAGAGTGAGTCGGCTGTGTCCTGTCTGCGCAACGCACTGCTGATGCTCTATCTCCACGAACGCAGCGCTCGAGGACATGGAAGCCGAAGCAGCAGGAGAGCCGGAGGGCAATGACAGAGCTGCATCTGCAGACAACATGGCGCAGACGGCGGAGGGTGCTCTGGATGCTGCGGCGCCAAAGAGCTCGCGGCGCAAGACGGGCGCCGCGCAGGCGCGCTACGGCGGCAAGCGCAAGGCGGGAGAGGCACTGCTTGAGGAGGACCATGAGGGCGCAGCTGTTACTGCTGGCGCTGTCGTCCAGATGACGGGGCCGACTGATGGTGCTGGAGCTGCTTCTGCTGCCTCTGCTGCGTACGCGTCGCTACTGCCTCCGGGCGGCGGCCCCAGTGCCCGTGCGGGCCCGAGCGGCAGTGCCGGCGCAGCTTCGAGCAGCGGCGCCGCACGTCAGACGAAGAAGGCTCGTGCAGACTTGCTGCCGCCGGGCTCTTCCAAAGGTGCGGCGCCATCGCGAGCACGTCCGACGAGCGCGGCCCGTCGCGTCTCGGCTGGCACTGGTGCCGTCGTCGGCAGCCCACTCGGCGGGCCCGGCGCTGCGGCGGCCCGCAAGAGCTCGACGGCCGGCACTGCGGCCAATGCGGCGGCCGCGGCGGCAGCGGCACAGAGCACCAACGTGCGCAATCATGCCGTGCGGCAGTTTGCAGCGGTGCTCGAGCCCGTCTTTCTTGCGAACCCGCCAGCATCTCCAGCGGCCGGCGCAGCGACGCAGACGGCGCCACCTGCTGGCGAGTCGGACGCCAAGCCGTCGTCGTCGGATCTCAAGACGGACAGCCCCGCAGCGGCACCCAGTCCTTCCGCGGTCGCAAGCTCCTCAGACACGCCGGCGCCTCGGTCCGTCGAGCCATCAGCGAGCGACAAGACTGCCGCAGCAAAGCGAGCCTCCTCCTATGCCACCGTCCTCGAGGCGCGCGTCTTCGAGCTGCATGCCGAGACGGGCAGCACGGGCGGCAAGGCACTCGCCGGCAAGCTGTACAAGGACCGCCTGCGGACGCTGCTCTTCAGTCTCAAGGACAAGAACAATGCCTCTCTGCGTGCGCGCATTGCCTCGGGCGACCTCGGTGCGCCGCAGCTGGCGGCTCTCTCGTCGTCGGAGCTGGCCAACGAGGAGCGCAGACTGGACCTCGAGCGTCGCAAGGCTGAGAACCTGCAGGCTTCGGTGCTCGGCAAGCGCGACGAGGGTCCGCGCCGCAAGATGACGCACAAGGGAGAGGTCGACATCGAGTACGACGCCGGCACTCAAGATGCCGCCGAGGCAGAGGCCGAGGCGCGTCGCCGAGCAAAGCTGGCAAAGGAGCGCGACGACGCAGCGGCGGCCGCGTCGCCCTCCCTCGGCTCCGGCTCTACGCCGACAGCTGGCTCGCCAGTGAAGCGCGACTCGGTCTCGCGGCCTCGCGACGGTGGGCTGGGCAGTCCTGGACTAAGCATGGGCTCTGGTCCGTGGTCGCCATCGCTCGCATCTCCCGGCCTCAAGTCCGAGCACTTCTCACCGACGCCTGCCGTGCCCTCTCCGACGCGCAGAGACACGCCGGGCAGCGCCACTGCCGCAACCTTCCCGCCGCAGAGCCCCGCCACGAACGACTTTGACTTTGGCAGCGTGTTCAGCGGACGACCAGACGGCGGCGAGACGAAGCATGAGGACGACGCTGGCGAGCCCAAGACCGAGGGAGATGGCCAGACGGGCGATGGCCAGCTGGCGGAAGGCAGCAAGGACGCCGTCGAGGGCGAAGACTCGACGATGGCCGACGACTTCATCGACTCCTTCCTCGGCATGTCGACGCCTCCACACGTGGCAGACGATGCGGCACCCAAGACCGAGACTTCTGCAGCGCCCTCTACTTCTGCGCCTGCCATCCCCCAGAAGAGCGAGTCGCCGTTCGGCGAGGTGCGCTGGCGCGGCGCCGTGAGCATGCCGGAGGTGGGCGCTTGCAGCGGCGTCGTCTCGCAGCTCTGCGGACCTTCACTGGCCACTGGCTCTGGCTGGACTCAACTGCTTCCCTCGCCACACTCGCTCATCGAAGGTCGTCTGCCGCGCAACACGGCAGAGGACTACCTCGTGCAGAGCCACCTAGCACCGCGCACCGAGCTCGTCGTGCTGGCCCTCTCGCCGTCCTTTGAAGCTGAAGGCCTGGCGCTTGCCACGAAAGCCGGCAGTGCTGGAGCCAAGGGTGTGCCGGAGAGCTCAGCGGACAATGTCGCTGCATTCGAGGAGCTCGTGGGCTGGCTATACGGCCGCTCTCGCTACGGCGTCGTGGCTCCCGCTCCCGAAGCCCGCGGTACACTGGTGAAGGACTTCTACATTGCTCCGCTGCCGCGCCACATTGCTCTGCCCGAATGGCTGCGCCTCGTCTCGTCCGAGTCGTCTGCTGCGCCGCAGCATCTCGCCGCGCTCGAGACGCCACGAGAGGCAGACATGTTCCTGCTCGTCGCAGTTCTCTTCAAGGGCGCCCTGGCCTCGCGCAACGGCACGGCCAAGCGCAAGGCCCCCCCCTCCACGACATCCTCCCGTGCGCCTCACAGTGGTGCATCGCCGGCTGCGGCGTCGCCCTTTGGCGCCGGCAGTGGTGGCAGCAGTCCTTTTGCACGGCCCGCGCCGACAGCCGCACTTTCTGGCGCTGCCAGCCCGCCGGCATCTGCGCCAGAGACGGCGGCGCCTGCGGCCGCTGGCACTGCCTTCTCTCTCTTTCCCGGCGGCGCATCGGCGCTGCAAGAGCTACTGCGCGCCGTCGGCGGTGGTGCCGGCGCCACGAGCAGCGCACCAAATGTCTCTGTGCCGACTCCGACATCGTCCACGCCCGCTCCCACCGCACCCGCCGCTACGATGTCTGCGCCCACCGCTGCGGCTCTCTCGAACCTGCCGCCGCCGGAGCTGAACAACGTACTGACGACGCAGCCAGGCTTGCTGAGCCAGCTGCTATCAAGCCTTGCGGCGCCGGCATCCGCGGCTCCTGGCCCTGCGCCTGGTCCGCCGCCTGGACCGCCCCCGGGACCGCCGCCTGGCCCTCCGCCGCCGGCACCCTCCGTCAGCACGCCACACTACGCCAGCGGTCCGCCTGCTCCAGCTGCGCCTCACGGAAGCTACGGCGCGTACGGTCGGCCCGCTGCACCTGAGCACGCCGGCGGCTGGGCGCCTCCTGGGGCGCCCGGCCCTCCGCAGGGTCCAGCTGGCTGGGCTGCACCCCCTGGCGGGCCTCCAACGCCGTACGGTGCTCCTCCGACAGGCCCGCGAGCTGGTCCGGGTGCAGGGCAGCCCAACGCCTGGCCACCGCAGCACGGTGGACCAGCACAGCACCAGATGCCAATGGGCATGCCACACCAGCCGCATTCGCCCATGGGCCCGCCTGGAGGGCACGGACAGGCGCCGTACGCCCATGGCCCTCCCTTCGGTAGCCCGCCGTTCGGTGCTCCCGGCCCCCACGGCCCTCCTGGACCGCACGGGCGTCCGCAGCCGCCGTTCCACGCACCTTCGCCGCCTCAGCCGCCGCAGCCGCAGCATCTCATGCCGCCGGGCTCGGGCTGGGGCGGGCGTGGTGGCCGGGCCGGGCGACGCGGACGATGAAGGCAGCGCGGGCATCGCGCTCACGGTGCGCTCGTCCCGTCGCCCTCCGATCTCCTTTTTGTCCTTGCCGCTTTCAGCTAGCCCTACACCCTGCATCTTCCACCGACCCGGTCTCTCTACACCCGTTGTTCTACTCCGTCACTTGCACGCCGCTACCCCGTCACCTCGCTCATACAATGCATCCACCTGCGTCTGTACTGGGCTCGGTGCGCGGTCACGGTCGACGTGGCTCCTGCGCGCGCGCAGGCTCGACGTCTGCGCCACCTCCTGTGCCGCCAGTGCGCCTCGGCCCGGAGTGGGGGCTGCGCGTACACCACTTGCCCTCGAGGCTGTCTCCTGTTCCGTTTCCCTACTCCTTTGACCAAAAGAATAAGAATACATGCTGCCTCTCGTCGTGCTTTGAGCGATGTCGCTGGCTGGGACACAGGCGTGAGAGGCTGGCGCGCCAGCCAGCCAGAGCGCGCGACTCCCGCGTCAGCCATCGCACCGCCCAGCCAGCCAGCTGGCGGCGGACTCCACTCGACTGCGTCTCCGGTCAGCCTTGGCCTCACCCCACATCCTCTTCCTCCAGCATGATGTCCCTCCGCCTCACCCCCTTGCTGCGCGGCGCAGCACCCGCGCGCCTCTACTCTGCCGGCGCCAAGCTGCCCGCGGCGCCCGCGCCCGGCGCCACGGGCTCGCGCGACGTGATCCGCGAGCAGCAGGAGCGCTGCTCCGTCCCGCTCGCTGCTGACCAGATCTCGGATGCGCCGCGTGAGTAGACGGGCTGCTGTGGTGGCTGCATGCTGTGTGGAGAGAGGTCAGACCGAGGCTCTGCTGCGGGCATTGTGGCGAGAGTGCGCTGTCGCGCAGCCGCAAGAGCCAAGCCTGAGCGGCAGGATGCGCATCTGCCACAGCGCCGAGGCTGACCCGCTGCACTTGCTCCGATAGCGGAGCTGCGCCAGCGTCCCGTGCGCATCTTCAAGCCGAGCAAGTCGAGCAACACGAGCGGCAAGAGCGGCACAGCGCACTGGCGTGTCGACTTTGACATTCTCGAGGGCAGTGCGCGCTGGGAGAACCCGCTGATGGGCTGGGCGAGCAGGTGAGTCATGTGCGAAGGACGGCGGCAGGATACATGCGCTGTGGGATAAGAGATGGGACTGCTGAGAGGCTTGCACGGAGGTGGAGGCTCGCGGCAGTCAGTCAAGGGGGCGTGAGGACCAAGGCAGCGATGGGCGCAGGCAAACGTGATAAGCGTGGCGGCTCTTTCTAGGGCTTGTGCGACCTAGGGATCAATCTCGAGCTGGAGAGTCGCCCCTGCCACGGACGACCGCTGACCGCCGTGCCCGCAGCGCCGACTACATGCAAGCGACGTATCTGAAGTTCAAGACCTCGGAGGACGCCGTGCACTTCTGGTGAGCATTGCCGCAGGCTTGCCGCGCCTGCTGCGCCTCGCGGCTGACGCAGCCTGGTCACCGTGATGCAGCGAGAAGCAGAACTGGCCCTACTTCGTGCAGCAGCCACATGCGCCGCGCATCCCGCCCAAGTCCTACTGTGAGTGCAGATGGCGGGGCAGCCGTTCACGGCACAAAGCTGAACAGCGACGCGCCGACCCGCAGCGGCCAACTACGACTACAGCCCGGGCAAGCTGCGTCTGCACCAGACCAAGTAGACTGCTCTGTCTGGGGCCTAGATGCTGCGATGACTTGGCAATGCGTATATCTCGACTCTCTAGACGTTGGCCCACGCGCGCCACAGGTGTCACGCCAGCACGACGGACGACAAGGGCATGATACAGCACGGATGGAGATTCCAGAGGCAGGCGAGCCCGAGAGCCGAGAGAGTGAGAGTGTGCGATGTCTAGAGCGGGCTGCGTGACGAGTACAAGCTGGGAGTGGGGATCGCGGGGGGAAAGAGGGTAGATGCGCATCGTCTTACGAGGTAGGAGCGACGGCATTCGGCGTCTGCTCGTCCAGCGCAAGTGCGACGATGAGACAGCAGTTGGTGAAGAAGTCGTGACGGTCAAAGTAGGCCGCCAGATCCGGGTGTGCCTTTGCCGCTGCTCCGGCGCCCGCAGCTTCACTGCGAGCCTGCAGAAGGCGGCGCAGCGTCGGCGCCTCGGCACTGATGCGTGCGCACTGAGCGGCACGCCACTCGAGCTCGGTGGCCGCCTCAAACTCGAGTGCGCCGGCGGGCAAGGCGACGTCCAGCACGAGCTCGACGCCGGCCAGACTCTGCTGCAGGGCCTGCTGCGCTGGCGGCTGCGGCGTGCGGAAGCGCTGCAGCACCAGCAGCGCATAGCTGGCGAAGAGCGTGCGCCGCAGTGTCTCTTCGAAGCCCCACGCCAGGAATTCGGCGCCGGCACTGCGGCGCTCCTCCTCGAGGCGCGCGACGCGCTGAGAGAGCGCACGAGAGAGCGTGGAGAGCGCCACGAGCCCTTCGCTGATGAGCTGCGCCGTGCGCTCTGCGGCGCCTTCTGCTTGACTCTCGTTGGCGTCGGCGTCTGAGGTGAGGAGCAGCACGAGGTACAGCCAAGCCGCAGCCGTCGCAGCTGCCACTTCGGCATCGCCGTCGGCTGCGATGACCTCGGCCATGGCAAAGACGTTGCGCGCGTGCGTCGAGAGCATTTCTCGTGCCATGGCATCGCTCGCCGGCAGACGCGAGTGGAAGCCGGCAATGACCACGCGTGCTACCGCCAGCGACGCAGGCGTCTGGACGCGAGTCTGCGCCAGCCATGGTCGGTGGAAGAGCGGCGGCACGGGTGATGAGGGATCGGGCAGCACGAGCAGCTGTGGATAGAGCGTGAAGTGACTGGCGCATGCTTGTGCGATCTGGCCTTGCAGCTCAGCCGCAGGCCGTGGTGCGCCGCTCGTCCACCAGTGCTGCGCCGTCATGACTTGCGCGGGCGTGTGCTCCGCCGCTGCAGCTGCGCCTGCCGAAGAGCTTCCGGCATCGCTCGTCGGGTCGGTCGAGGAGCGCATCGTCGAGTCGCGCGGCGTCATGAGCGCCTGGCGCGTGGCACTTGCCGACGCCTCAGACGTGGGCGTAGGCGGCAAAAAGTGCAGCGCACTTGACATGCTGTTGCCTGCCGCGCCGAAAGACGCCAGACTGGGGCCCATGCGGTACAGCGGCGAGGGCACCACCGGCTCCTCAAGCCAACCGCTGAGGTCGAGGAGCGCGCTGAACAGCGGTCGCGCGCTGCTCTGCCCGCTCTGCGGCTGCGACGCTGGCAGCGGCATCTTGCTGCCCGTCAGGAGTCGCGGCGGCTGTGGCCGCGACGAGGCTGAGCTGCCGGAGCCGCTGCTTTCGGCGCCGTAAATGCCCGATCCGCTGCCGGTGCCTCCGGGCGCGTTCCAGCCGAAAGCGCCTGCCTGCGCCCGCGCTGTCGAAGCAGGCGGGCCCATCGAGCCTCGCACGCCCAGGTCGCCAGAGGCAGTCATGCTCAGGCCATGCTGGCTCGGACCGATGGGCGTCTGCTCGTCCTCTTCATGCTCGTAGCGTCGCATGTTCGTGTCGATAGAGCCGCCTGCGCTTCCGAAGCCGCGAGCTAGTCGTGAGGCCTTGGAGACCATCGGCTGTGTGAACGAAGCGGGCGAGTCGGTGCGCATCGGCGGCTCAAATGCTGCGCTGCCGAGCTGCGGCGTGAAGAACTGGTCGCTAGGAGGCTGCTGGCCCTGCGGCGCGCCATCGTCGAACGAGAAGCTGCCCGAGTGCGAGCCGTAGCCGCTCTCGGCGTCGCTGCTGCTCGTGCTGGTGCTGAATGCGCGTGCGGCGCGTACGTGCGGCTGGTCAAAGTCTGGCCAGCCATGCGAATCGCTGGCATCCGAGGCGTAGTCGTCGCCTGAGCCGTTGCGCGGCGGCATGAGCCCGGGAGCGGGCGGCAGACTGGACGCAGCTGCGAAGTTGTAGCTGCTGCCGTCGGCCGCCCACGTGGACGGACCAGGAGTGCTCCAAGCAGTGACGGATTCGCGCTGTGCGCGCCGCACATTTGGGTTGCCGGAGCGAGCGCCGTAGACCTGATGCCTGGCGTCAGCGCCCTTTGCTCTGTCTGAACCTGCCCAGCTGTACTCACGCAAGCCTTGCCCCGCGCACGACACCGCCCACACGACGGCACCTCGAGATCGCAGCGTGCCTTGCTGGCCGCACAGGCATGGCACGACTTTTGCCGATCGAACGACGGCTGTGCAAGGGCGCGAGCCTCACGCGAGAGATGGCGCCTGAGCAGATCGTCTGCGGAGCCCACTGTGAGCTACGGGATCCCTGCCATCACTCGCGGCCCTCTGGCCCATCGTGCCTCGCGGCTGGCCGACTCACCACGTGCGAATGCCTTGCCGCAATTGGGACACACGTAGCCATGGGCGCTGCGCTCGACGCCGCTGCTCAAGCTGCCGCTGTTGCTGGCGCCGCTCTGGCTGCCGCTGCGGCTGCCGCTCCCCGACGGCGCGTGCGGCGGCTCCTGCTGCTGGCCCTCGAAGGGCTGCGGCGGAGGCTGCATGTATGCGTGCGCCTGTTGCGCCTGTTGCTGCAACGCCTGCATGTGCATGTGCAGCTGCTGCTGCGACGCGCCCGGCGGCAGCTGCGATGCGTCGAAGCCATAGCCGCCCGGGCCAGGCCCGTTGGGGCCCTGCTGCGGGTACATGGCAGAGTGCGGCTAGGGCGTGTGCTGCGAGCGACGGCGTGTGGGAGCGCGCAGCACGCACGGGCGAGCAGGTGGTGGTGGTGGGGAGGAGCGAAGGCGCGGCGCTGCCTGCGAGGCGCGTGACGCGGGGCCGACGGCCGCGGCTCCGGAGCGGCGGTGCGGATGCGGAGCGTGAGCGTGATGAGCTGACGTGCCGTCGCAGACGACCACGCGGACGCGCAGCGAGGCGAGCTGCGCGGCGGCGCAAGCGTGCAGCGTCGTGAGATCCGCCCTCTGCTGGGGCTGAATCTGAATCGCCGCGTTGAGTAGCGCGAACGAGCCGGCGCGGACGCCGAGACGGCCGAGCCGAGCGAGATGCGCGACGGCGCCGAGCAGGCAAAGGGCTCAATTGCAGAGCGCTGCTCGCCGCAAATGTGCTTGTCCGACGCTAGCGAGCCAAGCAAGGGGACGAGGAGGCACGTGTGCGAGCTTGCGCGTGCAGCTGCGCCGAGGGAGAAGGGAGAGGGCGTGCTTCGGCGAAGGAGCGTCGGAGCGCAGCGGGAAGGGTGCGCGTGGGAGGGAGCAAAGGGAGCGCCGGGCGCACGGGAGAGGGAGGGGTGGAGGATGCTGAGAGAGGTGCGTGTGTGCGGCGTGAGGCTCCACTTTATGAAGCCTGCCGCGCGCCCCAACCAGTGTCCAGCGGCCACGACCCCTAGCGAGCACTGCATTTAGACACACAAGTGACGGCTCATAAGTCCGTGCGGCTCCGGCGCGAGTGCTGCAGCAGTGCCTGGCGAGTCACAGTGAGATCGGCTCGGAATGAGGAGAAGCAGATGCGAGGCTTCGCCCTTCGCAGCTGCAGCGAAGGCCGCCGGCCGGCAAGCCCATGCCGTCTGCCGCCCCGGGACGCATATAGCTCACTCCTCTTGTCGAGGGCGCAGTGGTCCTCTGACGCTGCGCCTGGCCAGCGCTCCGGCACGAGGCCGGATATTCGAAGGCGCCACGACGGCGGACGATAGGAAAGGCTGCTGCTGCTGCGAGATCCCGGCTGCATCATGCTGCGGCACGGAGCGGCACCATGACGGGCATCCGCCGTGCCTGCGCAGCCTTGCGATGCAGCACACCCTGCAGCTCGCAGCTGCACCTGCGGAGATGCACGTCCGGCCGCAGCCGGCCAGCGCCCGACGTCCAGGCGAGGCTGACTTCCGCGGGCAGGCAGAGCGGAATCGGGTGCGGGGGCGCACCGACGGCGAGCGAGCGCGTCTCTTGCTTGCGGCCCGCTGGCGGCTGGCGAGCGAGCGGGCCGCCTGCCGCTTCCAACGCCGAGGCAGAGCGACAGGCCGGGCGCTTCGGCAATCTCGATGGTTGCGTCACAGCTCTCTCTGCATCTGCGCCAGGTGCAGAGGCAGCCGGCAAGGTGCGGACGGCACCTGTCCTGCGCCGCGGGCGGAGGGAGGCGCTCGAGATGGACGCGGTCGCCTGAAGTCCGGCGCGCGAAGAGGCGCCACCGCGTCGCCGCGGCTCCGCAGACGGCTCGGTGCCCGGCCCTGGCGCTAAAGTGCCTCTTTCGGCGCCCCTGCTGCTCCTGGATCTCAGCCGACGCAGCGAAAGGCTCGTTGCCGATGTTTAACAGAAGCTCGCTTGCTCGACAAGCTGATGGAGGGCAGAGGAGACGCGACACTCAGACTCACGTCCGAGCGCACGGCAAGCGGCGCTCGGACCCGCTGCGGTCTGGCCTGCATCTTGACGTGCCTGCTGCAGCTGCGTGCGCGTCGAGCCGCAGCGGCGCTTGGCGGCCAAAGCGTCGTCCTCCGTGCCGGAAATAGCTCGCTGCTGCTTCGCGAGCAGGAGCTGCAGATTTGTCTGGACACGACGCCGAGGGTGAGGATCAGTCACGTGCCGGTGCTGCGAGGGTCAACGTCGGGCGGAGCGGTCTGCGTGCCAGGTGACGACGGCGCGGTGATGATGCAAGGGGGCATGCCGGCGCGGTGTGGCTGCGCGCGCGCTGCAGCAGCGCTGCCGGCCAAGACGTCCGACAGCAACAGTACAGAGCGCAGCGCCCAGCGCCCGCTGCTGTGCGCATCTCAGCCCATCGTGGGAGCCCTGTTCTGCAGCGAAGCAGCCGGAGCCGGAGCATGGAGCAGTAGCACGAGGGCCGGCTTGGCGCCTCGGAGCGGCAGCCGTTTGAGGCAGGTGGGCGCGTGGGAACCGGCATCGCGCGGAGGCGATGGGCCGCCGACGATGCATCTGCCATCCGAGGCAGCAGCGCTCCAACACGGCTGCCATCGACGGCTGTGCAGCATTCTCGAGCTGCCTGCGATGCGGCGCTCGGATCGAGTGAGCGTGGACGTCGTCAGCAGGCCTCGACGACGGTGCGGCAGCGGGAGCGTCGAAGCGTGGCAGCAGCAGGGCGGCGCGAGGTGTTGGTCTGCTGACGCGTCGGGAGAAGCACACGCGCCGTGCCGTGCCGAACGGGGCAGGTGCGCGGCTGCGGCCGCGGCGCCCCCTGGACACGCTCGGCGCCGGACGCAGGGATGGAGGCCGGACCGTTGGGGCTCAGCCGTACCCTCGCCTGGCCCAGCATCAGCTGCCTCTGCCCAGCTCGGCGTTCATCGCCCGCCGCAGCGCGGCCTGCCCTACCCACCCGTCGCCGCGCTACGTCCAGCCGCGTGCCCCTCGCACTCCCTCATGCCACCACCTACTCCTCGCTCGCACTCACGCCACGCCTGCCTGTCCGCTCGCCCCTCATTCCCTCGTGGCGCTTGCCCAACGGTCGCACGACAGACCCGAATCAAGTCGGCACGCCGCACCGCGGCTGCACGCTCAGTCACCGCCGCACTGCTGCTCTGCCGTCCCCAGCAGCGGCCCGATCCTCTGCCGCTCGCCCGCTCTCGGGCCGCTCTGCTTGCTGGGCACCGCTTGGCGCGGCTGCGCAGTGCCTCGCCTTAAGGAGCGACGGGGCGTGCCGCAGCCGCGACGAACACCCTCGCCTCGACCTCTCTCTCTCCTCGCCGCACCCATGAGTGCCGACCTGCGCAGTCCCCGTCCACGGCCCGCGTCCGCCAGTGGGCGCGGGCGCTTCTACGCCTCGACCGCGCAGACCGCTGCCTTGGCGCCAGCCAGCGATGCCGCAGCAGCTGCACCTGCCGACACGGCAGCACGGCAGGTCGCCTCGCCAAAGTACGCGTGGCACCGCCATGGGTCCACGAGCGGCCTGGGCACCGGCGGCATCGTCGGCCTCGTCGTTGGTCTCGTCGTGGTGGTGCTGGTGGGCGTCATCGTGACGCACTGTCTGCGCACACACTGGCGCGCACAGCGACGAAAGCGCAGTGCAGCGCATGGGTATGCCGCCGAGCGCAAGGATCTGCTGCCGCTGCGAGTGCGCGCCTCGGTGCGCAGCAGCTTCGCCTCGCCGATGGCACGCTCGCAGCGTCTCAGCTGCGACACGCTGCACAGCAGCCCGGCATTCAGCACGCGCGACCGCTTCTCGCAGCAGCACGAGATCAAGACGGCCTCAACGGTGCCCTCGGCCTGGCTCTACTCTGCGGCTGCACCCATCGGCAACATGTCTGTGCGCTCTCTCGCTCTCTCGTCGCCGCGTGGAACGACATGCCACATCATCGACCATCAGCGACAGAAGGAGAGCACTAGCACCACGGCCTCGTCGAGCCGCACGCACAGCTCCTTTGCGACGGGCGACAGCAGTCTTTCGGCCCTCTCGCCGCCTCGGCCTACCCATGTCCGCCGTGGCACACTGCCCTACAACAGCATCATCGATTCGGCCGACGGTCTGCCGAGCCCCACACGGACGCTCGTCGACTACAGCGACACCAAGATCGCCTCACCACGCCACGCCATGCCTCTCGCCGTCGCCTCGCCCACGTCGCGCCTGCGCGCCGCCGAGACGTACGCCTCGCCGCAGCGCTCGCCTCTCTCTCTCTGCCACGATGCCCTGGCCGTAGCGGAGGCTTACTCCGCCGAGCTTGAGCCGCCAAGCATGCCTACCTCCTACCTGATGACGCGCCAGGGCTCGGCTGCTGAGAGCGCCCTCAGCCTGCCGCGCACCGTCAGTCGCGCTGGAAGCATCTACGATGTCTCTGAGCACGATGCAGACGTGCCGCTCGACGAAGGAGCTCCGTGTCGCGCCATCGGCTCGCTGCTGCTCGATCTCGGAACGGAGAGCAACCACGCGGCGTTCGGACCAACGCCTCCGCCTACCCCACCGCGGCTGCTGCTACGCAAGAATGCGCAGGCGTCGCGCAAGGCTGAGCTGCCCGCCACGCCGCCAAGCTCCTCGGGCACGCCGTCGCCTCCAGCGCCAGTGCGCCCAGCGCTGAGCAGGCTGCAGACACCACGCATCGTCATGACGAGCGCCGACGCACTGCACCCCTCGGCCTCGCCACTCTCGGCGGCCGCGCGGGAACAGCAAGAGTTCAAGGATGCCTTCATGCTCGACCTGGGCGCCGGCGCCCAGCCGCTGCCGCTCAGCCTGATGCCGAGCCCCATGGTCGAGCGCGCCAATCCCTTCTCGTACCCTACCGAGGCGTCGCCGCCACGGCGTGACGACGAGGCTCTCGCTGCTGCCAACCGCTTCAAGGTCCGCGGCGGCTGGCTGTAGAAGCCGCCTCCTCTCCCGCCTGATTTTCCCATACCTCATCGCTAGACCTTGTCCGCAAGCGCATCTCTCCATATTCCCCGTCCCAGCTCTCCCACACACGCTGTATTCTACCATTCGCACGCATACTCATTTCTCATCTCGCGTCTCGCCAGCCGCCACGTCGAGGGCCACCGGCACCGCGGAAGCGTCCTGGCGGCCCGCCGCGCCCTGCCGGACCTGCAGGTGGGCCAGCGTAGGGCGACGAGGAGCGCGAGGAGCCGAGATTGCCGCGCGAGAAGCTGCTGGGCGCCGCTGGCGGCGTAGCGTTGCCGAAAGCGCCGTTGCGCGGAGGAATACCCACGGCAGGGCTGCTGGACGCCGCATGGCCGTGGCCATTGAGCATGGCCGGGCCAGTTGGAACACCGATGGGCCGGAAACCACGGCCACCGCGGCCTGCGAAGGGGGATGAAGCCGGTCCTGGCGGCGGACGCTGCTCGTGGTTCGCTCGATTCGTGTTCCAGCCTCGTGCTGGACTGCTTGAGTGCGGGTTGCCGTTTCGCTCGACGCCGCGCTGAGCCTCGTGGGCCTGTCGCGTGGCGAGACGCTGCTGCCGCTCCTCTTCTTCTTGAAGTTCTTGAAGCCTCTGCATTCTGCTTGCCTCCTCGATGGCTGCCTGATGTGCGCGCTCCTCCTCCATCCGGCGCGCCTCTTCCGCCCGACGCTCTGCATCGGCCTGCCGGAAGAGCGCAGTCTCGCTGCCCCACCACTGCGCGTCGTCCTCCTGCATCGTCTCCAGGTCGTCTTCGTTGAGGTCCGAGACGGTCTCCCAGAGCTCGTCGAACTCGACGTCGAGCGGGTCAGGCAGAACTGGGCCGTGCGACGCCGCATCGTCCGTCGAATGCAGTTGACGAGCGCGCTTTGCTGGCGGCAGAGAAGCCTGCCCGGGCCGCTTCATGCCGGACGCACGCGGCGGCCCTGGCGGCTCGCGAGGAGATGCGGGACTGGCCTTGGTGCTGTGCGAGGGCGTCGAGAGAAGATGGTTGCCGCTTGCCCGGGATGCTCCCGTGCTCGGAAGCGCGTCGAGAAAAGACTTGGACGGAAGGATCCAGCCGCGCTCGCGCAGGCGTTTGTGCTGAAGAGTCTATAGTGAGCTGAGGCGCAGCTCGACCAGCATGACCGGGACTCACGCGCTCACGGTCCTCCTCGATGCGCCGGAGCACATCAGCTTCAGAGAGGTCGCTTGGCCGCTGCTCCGCGCGGGGCGCGGCGGTGACGCTGCAGGGCAGTCAGCGAGCCGACCAGACACAGCTGATGCGCAGAGGGACGCACCGCCTTTGCCGCGCAACAATGTCCTCCTCGGAGTCCTTGATCAGTGCGGGCGAGAAGACACGCTCGACATTCCAAGTGGCGAGCACCTGACGGCCAGGCAGCCAGTGAGCTACACGCCCTGCTGCGTCTTTCGCCCGCCCGCACTCACACGCAGAGCACTGCTGGCGTTGAGCTGTACGCCGTCGCGCGTGTCTGGCACGACGAGCGCCATGATGTCGCGGAGATCGCGCGCGGCAAGATCAAGATAGCCGCCCTGCGCAGAGGACGTAGTCGGCGCCCCAGAGCTGGACACCAGCGCATCGAGCAGGAAGAGGATGTTGAGGCGCGCATTGAGATTCGCCTGCGAAGGAGAGGGCGTGAGCTCAGCGCCGTCGGCAGATGGACGGCCACTCTTGCTCTGGCACACACCTTGCCCGTCTCGGAGACGATGCAGTCCCAGATGTCGTTGCGCGCCTTTGGCGCGTGCACACTGGCAAAGGCCACGAGCTTGGCGATCGACTGCTGCGACGCCGTGAGCCGGCGCAGCAGCGAGAGAAAGTCGAGCCGGATCTGGAACGGATCCATGCTGGGCAGCGGCTTGACCGGTGGGGCACGGTCGTGGCAGCCGCTACGCGAGCATCAGAAGACGGCGTGAGCAAGACTGCCAGGCGCCTGGTCAGGTCCGGCGCGGGCCTGCTGCAGAGCAGAGATCACTGCGCGGGGGCACGAATCCAGGAGTGCCCTGACTCCGACTCTGCGCCTGGCCTGTGTTGCGCTGCTTGCTGCCGTCGTGGATGAGAAGAGGAAGAGGGGCCGCGCCGACGCGGCGGCTGTGGAGCAGCTCCACTCAGCGGCGCAGCGTCACGTGAGCGGGCGCGTGCACCGAGGCGGCGCTGTGCGAAGCCTTGCGCGCGCGCCTTGAGGCATGCAGCCTGCATGTCCCGCCTCAATCAGTCGATAACGCGCCTTGCTGCCTCTTGACAGCAAACCACATCAACGCGCATGGCCAGGGACCCGCAGCAAGCATAGCGGACCGGTGCACAGACCCAGGCTGCATCGCACGACGCCGCACAGCGTCGCACTCGCCGGCCGCCATGCTGGCCGGGACACTGCAGCAGGGCGTCTACGACGTCAACGCCAGCGCCCTCATCTATGCGGCGCTGAGCTTCGGCGCATGGCTCGTGCTGCCCAAGGCGCTGCGCGTGCCGTTTGAGCCGCGCCAGATTCTCTTCTCATCGCCGCCCGAGTTCGCGGCGGCGCTGCTCGGGCCCGTGCTGCCGGCCGGCTCCTTCCTGACGGCAGTGACGCGCATCGTGCAGCTCGCCCTGCTCGCGCTCATCGTTATTCCTCGCGCGCCGCTGCTCCTTGCGCCCTGGACGGTGTATGCGCTCTGGATCCTGACGGTGACGCTGCGCAGCTTCCTCGCCCTCGCCTCGGTGGCACTTGGCTGGAAGGTGCCGTTCTTCTTCAGCCACCCGGCCGTGTACGAGGCCACGGCGGGGCTGGGACCAGTGCTCGTCGCCATCGACGTGGCCACCTTCCTGCAGCTGCGCCTGCCAAATGACCCGTCGCCAGTGCCAAGCGCCGCCTCGACGCCTCTGGCAGGCTCGAATCGAGTCGTGGCGCTGCATGCCGGCGTCGCAGGCCTGCTTTGCCTCATCGAGGGCGCGCCGTGGAGCTACGCCTGCGGCGCAGTCGTCGGGGCGATTTTCGGTGTGCTGAATGTGCTGGCGTCGCGCTTCCAGCTGCAGGGAAAGTACAGCTTATTGGGCTCTGCCGACAACGCGCAGCCGCAAGCCAGCGACGACGAGGCAGCCACGTCGTCGCGGCACCAGCGCACTCCGAGCATCATCGCTCCGCCAGGCGCGCGCAAATCGACCAAGATCGTCCTCAGCCGCTTGCTCGCTCATCTGGCGGCCTTCTGCGTCGTGTCGATCTTCACGGCCGACCGACTGGCCTTACGGCCAAAGCTTGCCGACGTCGGGCCCACGACGACGGCTGGTCGGCCGCTGCTGGACATTGTGCTCCTGACCGCGCCCCGGCCGCGCGGCTCCGACATCTCCTCGGACCTGCTGCAGCGCACCGTCGCGTCGTACTTCGACATCATCCCGACCGAGTCCGTGCTGCCGTCGCCGCCTCGTCTGTCGGTCTTCACGCACTTCACCGAGAAGGAGCACCCTGCGTTCGATCGCGTTGCCGCGCACTACGAGCACATCACGCGGCCACTGGGCAACCGCTCCTCGTCCGTCGTCTTCTATCGCGATCAGGATCAGCACCCGGCCGACCACGTGCGGCATCACCTCCACCTCGCAGAGCTGCTGCGCTGGTCGCACCAGCGCAAGGACGCTTCGGAGTGGACACTCGTGGTGGAAGACGACTATGCGCTGTGCGGCAAGTGGGGCTGGCGCGGCATGGAGGCCGTCGTTGCGACACTCGAGCAGGACCGCAAGACCTCGGCGCACCTTCGTCTCTCTGCCGAGTCGAAGCACCAGACCCCGCCGGATGAGACGCCGCTCGCTGGCTGGATCGGCGCGGGCGGCTCTGGCCTCATTCTGCATCGCTCGATGTTGCCTCTGGCGCAGCGGCTGCTCAGCCTGTACACGACGGGCAACGATCTGCGGCAACTGACGCCGGCGAACGCGGTGCTGCTGCAGTGCCTGACTGGCGAGAGTGAGTGCTGTCAGGCTGCTGTGTCAAACGCCGCTCGCTGATGCAAACCGCCGAACAGTCAGCCTGTGCGGCCATGCCGGCATCGTGATCTCGTCGCGAATGCTCATGGAGCACACGGGCGCCGGCAATAGCGCGCTGGGACAGAACACGAGGGCGAGCGAGTGGCGCTGCGGCTGGCGGTGAGTGGTGCTGTGCCGTCTGCGCGGAGCTGGCCATCCAACCTGACACCTCACACATCCTCAGGCAACCGGGACATGGGCGTACGTTCGTGCGAAGCGTCATCGATGTCTAGGTAGTAGGTCGGACAAGCATATGAAGTGAGGCTGGTAGGAAGGCGGAACGGTGGTACGACACGGACGAATCTACGCCATTGCGTTCCAGGTGATCTCGACTGCGCCTGTGTCGACGCCAAGCTTATCGTAGATGGCCTGCGAGATGCCCATGTCGCCTAGTGGTCACACGTCAGCGAGCGCTGAGGCAAGTGCATTGTGAGGCGTGCTTACTGAAAGCGTAGTCGCTGGAGCCGTTGACAACAACGCCGTGCCACGAGTTGCCGTTCTCTGTGGCAGTCATCTGCCGTGGATGGAGAAGATGAGCTGCGATCTCGCTTCGCCGCCTCAGATCTGCACGCACCGTGACGTTGCGGCAGAAGGCCGGCGGCGTGTCGGCCAGGAAGTCGTTCGAGAGGACGACGCGGTAGGGCGTCGACTCCGCGTAGACATGACACCAGTTACTCCCCGCCTCGTACTGTCCGATGTCTCGCACGGTGGCGTAGCCGTGGTTGCCTCGGTTGCCCCGGGCAAGTGGCGTCGTCGAAGGACCGGCAGGTGCGGCGGCCACAGAGGCAGCGGTGGCGAAGGCGGCGAGAGCGGCGACGGGAACGAGCATCTTGATGTGCTTTGCGTGAGGCGGCGAGGGTGGTCTAGAGCTTGGTTGCGTATGGCGAGATGAGTTGCTGATGAGTGATCATCGACGAAGCTCGTCCCAGAGTCGTCTTAAGTACCTCTCCAGTCGGCGCTTCGTCAGTCGCGGACAAGCACTGCCGGCGCCATGAGCTCGCAGCCATGGCCACCGCGTGGCGGCTCGTATGTGGAGATGCGCATGGAGCAGCGAGGCACAAGGTTGCACGGCAGCACGGGCGTGCAACGATCGACGTCACCTCACGAGGAGCAGCGACGTGCACAAGGCCTACGCTCGGGCATGCGGAGCGAGACAGAGGCCCTCAGCGTCGACCGGCGGGCCAGAGATGCCGCCGGCTCACCCGAGGCTTGGGGCATCCACTCGCAAGGGTGTGCCGGGCGGCGATCTTGCCGATGCTTAGCGGCCACCCGCGGAGCTCCGCAGCGCAAACGCACGCGGCGTGGTCCACGCGCACGCTGCCGATGCCGGAGCCGGAGGCGCAGTGCCGTGCCGGAGCGCACCACGTGGTGCTGCGTGCCTGACGACTTTAAGGGAGGGTGACATCAGTCTTGGTAGAGAGCTTGAGCAAGGTGAACGGTCGCTCCTCGACACACACCGCAGCAGAGCATGACCCGCAGAGGTAGACGCGGCGAGAGAAGATGCATGCGTTCATTGTGCGCGCTGCGCGGCTGTCAGGCGACGAGCCGGCGACGGCGCGTGGAGGTGTGTGTGTGAGTGTGAGTGTATGAGTTAGAGGTGCGTAAGTGTCGGGTGACGAGGCGTGGAACGAGGCCACGTGGGTGTGTGAAGGCGAACCGAATGGAGGAGGAGGAGGCTCGACGGCTCTAGGCGCGACCGGCGAGGAGGAGCGATCTTGTGATCAGCTCCCACGCCAGCATCGCAGGGACGCTGTCGGGGCGCCGCAAGGGGACGCAGCGCGCACGCATCCGAGACGAGGGGGGAGAGAGAGAAGCTGTATGTGCGAGGAGCGTGCAGAGAGGCAGGTAGTTGAGAGTTTCGGGGCGATGCGAGAGGGTCGTGAGGTGTGCAGGGCAGGAGATGAGAGCATGGTGTGCAGGCCGAGCTAGACGTAGCTCCTTGAGAGCTTGTTGCTGCGCGCAAACGCAGGCAGACGGCTCCGCGACGGCACGGGCGGCTTGACTGGGTCCGTCGAGTGCTGCCGCGGCGGCGAGGACATGGCCAGCAGGCCGTCGGCACTCGTCGGCGCCTCAGACTCGTGGGCCTGCGCGTACTGCGGACGCAGCGGAATGTCGGCGTACACGGCCGTGCGGCGCGCCGAGGGCGACTCGAGCGAGTCGTGCCCGGAGCTGCTGTTGCCCGATGAGGCGTGTCCGTAGTTGGAGTGCGGCAGCGAGAGCGGCGGACCGCCGAGCGACGGGCTCATCGTCGGGCTGACGTCGCGGCTGTTGGACGAGAGGAAGCCCTGCACCTCGGAGCCGATGCTCAGCGTGCTGTCGCGCCGCGTGTACTCGCCACGCGCCGGCTCGGTGATGTGCCGGCGCAGGTCGAGCGGGTGGTGCGAGTCAAGCGAAGGCGACGAGCCGTCGAACTCTGGCGGGTAGTGGATGCGACTGTTGCGCTCCTTGTTCGAGCGGATGCGCTGCAGATCCTGCCCGCGACCCAGAGAGGAGCTAGCAGAGGGCGAGAAGGCATGCGCGCGCGTAGAGACGGTGCGCACGATGGGCGTCGGCTGCTGGCCGTAGCGGGATGCGCGCGTGCCAACGCGATACGCTGCGCGCCCTGCAGCCTCGGGTCGCTCCCAGGAGCGGTCGGTGGCGAGCGTGACGGTGCTGGAGCTGCTGCCGGCGCTGTCGACGTCGTAGCCGCGCGCGCCCGGCATCACCGGCATCACGAGCAGGCTGTTGAGGCTCGGGTGGCTGGGCATGCCAGGCCGCTCGACTCCCATGCCGCTGCCGGCCTCGGAGGAGGGACGCGCGTACTTGCTGATGCTCATGCTGCTGACGCTATAGCCGCGGCCAGTGCTCGTGGGGCGCGGTCCGCTCGTCATGCGGCGCGGGCCTGCCGGTCTGCTACCGTTCGGCAGCAGCTTCGTCTTCGAGGAGGGCCGCGAGCTGCGCGTGAACTCGCTGGGGGGCCGCGTCTCTGCGGCGCGCATGATGACGAACGTTTCGCTGCTCGAGCCGTCGCCACCCTCGACGACGGGCGCGATGGTCAGGCGGCGCGGCGATGTGTCGGTGGCGTAGCCGCCGCCTCCGCGCAGCCGCAGCTGCCGCATGGCCTGCTCTCGGTCTGCGCTGACGACGCCGCCTTTTCGCCGCGGCGACAGGCACGAGGCGGAGTAGACGTAGAAAAGGCACACTAGGGCGAAGCCCATTGCGACGGCAAGCAGGATGACAAAGTCGAGCGAGAGCTTGCCGCCGATTGTCAGCATGTTTGAGGAGTCCAGCGACGGCCGGCGCTTGGCGAGCAATGGCGCAGCGACGGATTCTGAGATGGGGCTGCGTCCGAGCAATGCGGCGCTGCCGGCTGCACGCGCTGTAGCCGGCGCCGCAGCTGCTCCACGGCGCGCCACGCGGGCCACGGCGGCGGCAGCAGAACTAGCGAGGCCCGCAACAGGCAGAGGAGAGGCGTGTGCAGCGGGCAGCACGGCCGAAGCCATGGCTGCCGAGCCCCATGCCAGGGCCATGGAGACGAGAGCACTGCGGCGAGGCGGAGGCAAGGGGCGAGCTGTGCGGGCGCAGGATGCTGCCGTCGAGGTGGACGAGGCCGACGAGCGAGCGCTCAGCATCGTGGCGGCGTGAGGCGAGTCGGGGGTCGATGGATGATGGAAGTGCAAGTGGAACACAGATGCGCCTTGCGGGGAAGCAAGATGCGCGGCTGTGCCGACGCAAGGCTGCCAAGGCGAGTCGCTGGGTCCACGCGTGTGCAGCGGCCAGCCGAGTGTGGCGCTTGAGCGGCCGTGCCGGGACGGCGGCGACGCGTGCGCAAGCGGGAGCCGTTGGCCGTGCTGCTGCAGCGGCGCGCGTGCGTGGGCGCTGCGTGCGGCGTCCAGCTCAAAGCAGCGTGCAGTGAGCCGCCGGCGAGGAGCGTGCCGAGGGTGCCTGCCGTCTGAGAAGCGGCAGAGCCCGTGCTGCCCGGAGCAGGGTCGGCCGGGCGGCGTGTATGCGGCCGGCGGCGAGGGTCCGCGCAGCGCCACGCGAGCAGCAGCAGCAGCGGCGAGGGGCACAGAAGAGAGGCAGCGAGGAGCACAGGCGAGCGAGGCGGACGAGGTGGTGGTAGGGAGGAAGCAGCCCCAGCGCTGCCCGAAGGTGTAGCTGAGGCTGGGCCCTGCCGCGTTTGCGTCTGCCAGGCGCCGGCGAGGCAGAGCGCCATCGACGAGGCGAGTGCGTCACCCGGCGCAGGCGCCGAGCGCAGGCGGGAGCGCGCCTCTCAGGCCGAAATTGCGGCGTGGCCTGCCTCTCTCTGCGCTGCAAGCGGCGTCGCGCGCGGTGCCGAGGCTCTGCAGTGCCGCTGACGCTGTGCTGCTCGAGTGCCTCCTCGGGCCGGGGTGCAAGGCGCAGAGCTGCGCCCCTCTGCGCGGCGGCAGCGGCTGCTGAAATCGACGGCGGCCGGGCGGTGCCGAGACGCGGCGGCGCGCCGCAGCGCAGCAGCGCATCAGCGTCAGCCCGCGTGCGGCAGCCGGCACGCCGCCGCACGCCTGCCGCCTGCGCCGCAGCCTCAGCCGTCACACGAGGCGTGCCGTCAGGGTGCTGCTGGGGCTGCGCGCTGCTGGCCGCCTCCCGCAGCCCTAGGCGCAGGCGGCCTGTGTGCTGCCTGGTACTGTACGTCACGTCGCACTCTCTGCGCGAGCCTCTGCGCTTGGCACACGCGGCGCCGCCCCTGTACTCTGGCCGACTCTAGAGTGCACGGGTGGGCCGAGCAAGCTCGCTGCTCGTCGTCGTCGCGCTGGCCGTGCGGCGCCACCAGCGAGCCGTCAGGCGCCCCGCAGGCTCCGCGAGACGAGGTCAGACGACCCGAGCTGGCGGTGGCGGCTGCCATCGGGACGTGATGCGGCGGCGCGGGCCCAGACGAGAGCGCCGCCGCGTCCGCGCACCTCGGACAGAAGCTGCGCACGATCAGGCGCGAGGCGCCAGGGTCACGGCGGAGCAGGCCAGACTGCAGCGCTGCTCTGGTGCCCGGCCGCGCACCAGCGGGAACTTTGCTCCCCGCCGACGTCCAGCCGCGGCACCTCACGCCGCAGCCTGCAGCGCGGCAGCAGCACAGCCTTGGCCGGCACGCACGCCGTCGATCAGCGCAGACCCGTCCTGCGCGCTAGCGCCTCGGTGCCTGACTCCAACTCTACGCCGGCAGCGCAGCGATGCGAGCCCGCTGTCGGCCTGCGCATCGGCCGCAGCAGCGCACCATCAATGTCATGCCTGATGGCAAGAGGGCTGTCGCAAGCGCGCGAGGGCGAGGGTGATGGAGGCTCGAGGGCGGCGCTGCGGCGCTCGGTGAAAGCGCAGCGGCGTGCGGGAACAGATAGGGGCCGCCGCGTGGCTTGGCGGTGCAGCGCTGGCAAACTCTCCCGGGCGTCGCGCGTGCAGCGGCGTGCGGTGTGTGCCGCGGCTTGCAGAGCGCGCAAGGTCTGGGCGCCTCGAACCATGCCTCCGGTCTCGCGTGGCTCCCACCTCCTGCCAAGCGGGAGGGGCCCTGCCATACATGGAGCGGCGCAGAAGCCGGCGTGCGGCAACTGTCTTCGCTGCGGCGACGACGACGACGCAAGCGCTCTGCGCTGCGTCTGATGCGGCTGAGGCCTCGCACCATGGACCGACGAGCCGCCCAAGCTGAAGTGCCCGCAGGAGCGGTACGGCCGGCCTTGGCATGCTTCCCGCCGCGGCCCTTGGCGTCGCGGACCGCCGGGCGCATAACGTGGTGCCACGGGGGCACCCGTGGCGCCTCGAACGCTGGCTAGGGTCTGCCTGCATCCCTGCTCTACGCTCTCGAGGCGCACTGGGGCCCTTGGACACTGACGGACACCCGGCGCGTCGGCACAAAGGAGTCGGGCACCCAAGCACGCCTGACCGAGTTGATCTAGGAGGCAACCACAAGGGCGTCCTTCTCCGCTCTCGCAGCTCGTGTAAGCAGGTCAGCCTCCGACGGTCGCTGCTCATGCTCTGTCGCAGCAGTCAGGCCTCGCACACACCAAAATCTCACGTTCCGCGCGATGAGAACATGTGATTGGACGATTGGTGGTGACGCGATGGGTTAGGATGGTTGGTATCATCTCGATGCGAAGCTGGCTCGACGTACGCGCCGTTGGAGCGAGAGGGCTGATGAATGGCGACGCGGACGGATGAGCAGACAGCGCGAGGAGCAAGATGCGCAGCGTACTGAGATGGGGCTAGAGGAAGTGCGTCAGCCAGGAGAGACGTCTCCACTGCTCTCGCAGCGCACGTACAGGTTGTGAGGACGGCGCATCATGCAGCACTCGTGCCCTCCGATGTCAATCTCTCGAGGTCGGTGGCAGCGGCCGTGAATGCGACCGCGAGCCATCGCATGCCCAAAGCGCGGTCCTTCTGCAAGCCCCTCCTCCGCTCTTCGTCAGCCTGCTCGGAGGCGAGGAATGCGTTAAAGGACGACTGAGACGCTTCGCTGCCGCTGTCACGAGAGGCGGGACCTGCGATGTCGTCGTCGGATGTGACGCTGCGTACAAAAACGTGAGTTCAGTGAAGGCAGAACACGAGAGCAAGCCTTACCTGTTGGCGAGGTCCTCCGCGTGGATCTTGTTCGCACGAGGTCCAGGCGACCCTCTGTCGACGCTCGTCAGGCATGACGGCGCAGCAGAGCGCTCGGCACTTCCCATGCTGCGCGATGGCGCAGGCATAGGCTCACTGCCGGGCTCGCCAGGCGTAGATGCGTCCGGCAGAGGAGCCGTCATGCCGAGGCGGTCCCGGATGACGCCCTTGGTGTCGGTCGGCACGAACTGCGCGAAGAGACGAGCCAAGGTGGCGAGATGGATCTGCGGCAGTCTGTCGAACCCATTGCCTGCGGGAGTCAGTTTCAGGCGCATCGGGTACGCGTGTCCGTGGGCTTGGATTGGCGTGTGGGACGCCTCCGCAGTATCAGGCGGTAACATCCGCAGGAGGTCATGCAGGTCACCGCCTTCGTCTTGTACCTGCCAGGTGTCTCCGTTCGGCGAGATGAGCCAGACACCGTAGTCGTACGCCCGATGCGCAATCGCGTTCAGCAGGAGCATATTGCAGACTGCGTGAGCGCTCGATGCTCCGGCGTTCGTAGAGGTGATGCGGGCGCCTAGACGAACTGTAGAGCACGAGCGAGTCAGCCCCGGACACCGACAGGCGAGCCGGGCTCGGCTGTGATGGCCACTCCACACATGTGGTGTATCCGCCGCACGAGAGTCTGACAAGCCGACTCACCATCGCACAGTCCGATGCGCAGCATGGCGTCGGCCAGTAGCTCGCCCTGGCTGATTGCGCGCACTTGCCCTCCAGACGCCCGGTAAATTGCTTGCCAGCAGCGCAGCCATGCCGCACGGATGGCCTCGAGACTTGCAGCTGATGCCAGATCCACGATGTGAGCGCCATCGCAGAAGGCGAGTTGATGACACCCGGCGAGAGCGCACGCTTTCGCTGGCATCAATGCCAGAAGCTCGGAGCGTCTCGTGCGTGACTGCGACACGGGAAAGAGGGTCAGCGTCGATCAGACCCACAGTATGAAGGCGGCAAGGCGCGATCCTCTCTGTTCTAGGTGGCGCTCTAGTCCGCATTCGAGCCACAACCTGACATACTTGTTGCTTTCTTTTGCTGGCCTCTGCTGTCAAGGTGCCACTTGGCGCGGCCGCACGACTCGCTTTGCATTCAAGCGAGACGATGCTCTCGCTGAAAGACGCGCGCGATGGCAATGCAGCCAAGTGCGAGACGTAGCCACATCGGTCGCTGAGCGAGAAGTCGACAAGGAGGACGGTCATGGGTTCGGCCTTGATGATGCTGGGACGGTCAGCGTCGTCGCGTTCCGTCCACGTGCGCCACCAGTGCTGACCCGTCTCTGCAAGACTCGAGCTGAGGGAAAGCAGCGAGGCGTCTGCAGCGGCGAGCGAGCCACCGTCCTTCGTCGCGCCTGCATCGGGCAGTGCTTGCCACGCGAAGCAGCACGAGCCGGTCTCGTCGATCTCAATCGGCCGCGGGACAGCAGAGTCGTCCTTCGGACTCAGATGGCGCGCTTCTCCACGCGGGCGAAAGACGGTGTGCCCGAGGAACAGCTTGTAGTCGCCGGCGCATGCGAGTCCGGCAGAGAAGCATGTGCTTCGCTCGTCCTCTCCGTCACGAAACTCGAACGGCCGCGGCAATGGCAGTGCTGTGAGATGCGCACTAAGGGGGGACTCCGGGAGTCAGCGGTGACGCGGCATCACGAGCAGAGCAAGTGTCACGCAGCCAGTGCGAGCCAGCCACACTCTATCGTGCAAGCCCGCGCTGCGACACGCGCAACGAGGACTCACCCCCACATCGTCACTGTCCATTCGACCAGGTCGGCCAGCTCCCAGCGCTGCGCTAAGCGCTGCAGCATGTACGAGGGGCTGATGACGGCGTAAGGTCCCTCGGCGATGTGCTTGGCCTTGATCATGGCGGAGAGTGAGAACTGCCGCGGTGCCTCGACGTGCTGTAGGAGCTGCAGCCAGTGCCAGCGCCGTTGAGACTCGGGCCAGTCGAAGGGCAGGCGCACGACGACGTCTATGCGATGAGGACGTTGCTCCTGCATGGCTGTCGCGGTCCCTGTGCAATGCACGCAAGCGCGAGGCACGGAGAAGAGATTGGAGGGACGAGGCGCAGCGCAGAGAACAACAGCAGAGAGGCAAGCGCAGGAGAGGCGTCGTGGTCGGGAGGCAAGTGTGCAATTCGGCAGAGATGCGACTTCGACGCCGGCGCAGCAGCCGCCAGATCATTCTTGCCCTGCCCGAGCGGCCCGAGCGGCCCGAGCGGCACAAGCTGGACCACCTCGCTCCGCATGCCGACTGGCGCCGCAGATCTGGCAGCATCGAGCTCAATCGTCTAAGACACGGCTCAGCAAGTGTCTGAAAGCGAGCCTTGCATCAGGTCACGTCGGCTCGACTGCCGCATTCGTCTCGGCTGCGCGCTGCCAGGTGCGGCCGCAAGGAGGCCAGCCGCGTGCGCCTGACTTGAGCTCCGTCGCTGCTGCTGCCGCTGCGCTGTGCACCATCAGCACGAGCAGCGTTAAGACTAGACACCGGCAGAACCTGCGCGACACGCCGCAGCTGTCCTCCCTCCCTTAGGGCCGACCGATTCATGACACAGATGCATCACGCGCTGTCAGGCATCATAGCTGTCATTGGCCCTCAGTCCCGCTCCGCGAGCCGCTCGAGCACCGCGCCAATCTCCTCGTCCGTCAGCTTCCGGAAGCGCCGCTGCTCGAGCGTCTCCTTCGAAGCGTCCTCTGCGCCCTCCGCTGCCGCCGCAGCCGGTCCGCCCACAATGCCAATCTCGAGCTCGCCAGCCTTGAGGTCCTGCGCCAGCACCGTCGCGAGCGTCGTCACCGCCAGCTCAATCACCTCGTCCGTGCCCATGCGGCGCGAGATGGCCTCGGCCTCGGCCGCCGCCACGTCGGCGCTGTGCTCGGCGCCCGCCGACGCCGCCGCACCCGCCGCTGCGCCAGCAGACGCCGTCGTGCTCGACGACTTCTTGAACTGCTTCTCTAGGAAGTTGATCGCCTCGGTCTGCCTGTGACGCAACTCATACGTCAGCGACTGCAAGTCACAGTCGGGCCGCTCCACTCACTTGGCGCCAGCAGCCGTGGCGCGGAAGCCGACATAGTATCCGGCCGGGTCGATCTTGAACACCTGCGGGCCCTTGGTGTCGAGGCCGACGATCATCATGCTGATGCCGAGCGGCCGCATGGCGGCGCGCTGCGTGTACACCTGGTTGATGTTGGCCATGCGCTTCGAGAGCAGGTCCGGCGTGATGTCGTAGCCGTACTTGTACTTGAACTCGGCCGCCTCGGCGCGGGCGCGCTGCACCTGCGAGCGAGCATCGGCTGCGCAAGTGAGGGAGCATCAGCAGCACGCTTCACGCATGTGCGCTGGTCCAAAAACGCACCGATGCGGCCGGTGACGATGCAGCCGATCTCCTGCGTGAGCTTGAAGATGTGCGTGACGCTCGAGGGGTCGAGCAGCTTGTCCTGCGGCGCTAGCGTCAGCGATGGCAAGTCTTGGCGGGGAAAGCCTGGTGCAGCCGGTCTGGATGCCTGCGGCTACGTCGATGCTTCATCACTGCGGCAGGTAGCCGGGGACGCTGCCGGACGTGTCTCTGAACCCTGGCATCGCGCCCTGCCTGACTTTGCCGTCTGCACCTCCCTGGCGCAGCTTCTCTCTGCGAAGCACGACTCGTGACAAATGCAGTGAGGAGAGACGAGCACCTCACGTCAGGCTCCTCGCGCCGGCTGTTCTTCGAAGCCGTGGCAGGAACCCCGCCGCCATGTCCCACGCCTCACTGGCAGCTCGCCGCCCGACAGCCCTTGCTGCTCCGCACTTCAGCGCACTCACAGGGATCTTCTTCTGCGTGCACACCACGGCGCAGTCCTTGCCGCGGATGGCAATGGACGTGAGGCCGGCCGAGGCGATGGCCTTGAACGCGTACTCGACCTGGTAGAGGCGGCCGTCGGGCGAGAAGACGGTGAGGTACCGGTCGTAGCTGCTGCGCGACATGGTGGCGGAAGCGCGGACGTGCGCGGCTGAAAGAAAAGGTCTGAGAGCGACAAGTGCGGTGTTGTGGGCACAGCCGGCGGTGCAGAAAGGAACGAGAGGCGAGCTGACGAGGGGTGGAGATGGAGGAATGCGAGGGCAGAACAGGCCTCGCTGATGCATGGCTCTGCCGCTGCGACGCGCGGCCTGGCTCGAGCGCAGCGCCGTGCTCCGCGGAGGCGAGCGTGGGAACGGCACGCCGCCGTGCATCACGTGCGCGACTCTCGCAGCAGCGGCAGCCGCAAGAATTCCTGCCGCCGCCCGCCGCCGCCTCCGCCAGAGGACCAGAAGCCCACCTTCCACCGCACCCACACCTCACCCCACTCGCCCCCTCCGCGCACCCTTGCCCAGCATGAGCGGAGCGCCCACGCACCTGCTCTTCGAGTGCGCCACCGGCTGCGCCGTCTTCCAGACGCTGCAGGTCGAGGAGATCGGCAGCAAGACGGCCGCCGTGCAGGAGAGCATCAAGGACCTCAACGCCTTCTCGCGCATGGTGAAGCTCGTCTCATTTGCGCCCTTCAAGAACGCCCTCGATGCGCTGCAGAGCTGTCTTGACATTTCCGAGGGTGAGTGGCAGTCGGGAGAGAGGCGGGCAGGCGGTGCCGCTCTGCAGCGCAGCCCAGGCATGGGGCTGCACGTGGGCGCCGGCAGGGCGTGCGAGCGTCTCGCTGCCTCCAGTGCCTTGCTGGCAGCCGGCACAGAGCCGTGCGCTGACCGCGTTCATCGCAGGCGTACTCAATGACGGCCTCAAGTCGCTCCTCACGCTCAACCTGGCGCCCGCGGGCAAGAAGGCCAAGGGCGTCACGCTCGGCGTCTCGGAGCGCGGCCTCGCCAGCGCCATCGTCGGCGAGCTGGGCATCCAGTGCGACACGGGCGACCGCACGCTCGAGCTCATCCGCGGCATCCGCCTGCACAGCGAGAAGCTGCTCTCGGGCCTGTCCGAGGGCGACATGTCGCGCGCACAGCTCGGCCTCGGCCACTCGTACTCGCGCAGCAAGGTGAAGTTCAACGTGAACCGCTCGGACAACATGATCATCCAGGCCATTGCCCTGCTCGACACGCTCGACAAAGACGTCAACACGTTTGCCATGCGCGTGCGCGAGTGGTACGGCTGGCACTTCCCCGAGCTCGTGCGTCTCGTGCCCGACAACATGACGTACGCGCAGCTCGCCTCGTTCATCCGCAACAAGGAGCGTCTCACCGACGAGCACGTCGAGGAGCTCACCGACATTCTCGCCGGCGACGAGACGGCCGCGCGCAACGTGCTCGACGCCAGCCGCGCGAGCATGGGCACCGAGATCGGCGAGGTCGACATGGACAACATCGACTCGTTCGCGCAGCGTGTCGTGGAGCTTGCCGCGTACCGCAAGCGCATGCACAAGTACCTGATTGAGAAGATGCACCTCGTCGCACCGAACGTGAGTGGCGTGTTGCGTGCTGGCCTGCAGTGCGGCGCTGACAGACCATGCAGCTCGCCGCCCTGATCGGCGAGGTCATCGGCGCACGCCTCATCTCGCACGCCGGCTCGCTCACGAACCTGGCCAAGTACCCCGCCTCGACGGTGCAGATCTTGGGTGCCGAGAAGGCGCTCTTCCGCGCGCTCAAGACCAAGGGCAACACGCCCAAGTACGGCCTCATCTACCACGCCTCGGCCATCGCCCGTGCGGCGCCCAAGAACAAGGGCCGCATGTCGCGCTTCCTTGCCAACAAGATCTCGATTGCGTCGCGCATCGACTGCTTCAGCGACGCGCCGACGACCAAGTTCGGCGAGGTGCTGCACATGCAGGTCGAGGAGCGCCTGGCGTTCTACGAGACGGGCAAGGCCACGCTCGGCAAGAACTCGGACGCCATGAGCAAGGCGCTGCGGGCCATCGAGGAGGCCGCCGGCGACCTCATGGACGAGGACGACAGCGACGACGAGGGCGACGAGACGATGGCCGAGCCCGTCACGATGCCGGCGGCCGTCGGCGTGGTCGACCCGGCAGACGCCAAGCGGGAGAAGAAGGCAAAGAAGGAGAAGAAGGACAAGAAGAAGAAGAGCAGCGGCGGCGCCGACGCTGCCGAGATCGAGCGGGCCGCCAAGAAGGCTGCCAAAAAGGCTGCCAAGGCAGCGGCTCAGAGCGACGGCGGCGTCCCGGGCGACGAGTCGGTCGCTAAGGTGGAGAAGGCGTCGAAGAAGAAGTCGAAGAAGGCATGATGTGCCGTCTGCCTGCTATTCGACCTCGTGCCCACCTCGCCTGCCTCCGTGCTAATCCCGTCATTGCCGCCCTCTGCTCCGCGCGTCCGCTTCATCAGGCGCTTGTACTTTACTTCTCGGCCCAGCATCCATACACTTTTCCACCTCTGACAGCGTGCGCTCGCGAGGAGTATGCGTGTCCATTGCAAGCTGCCTCACCGTGCGCTGCCCTGCTGCGCGGCGGCACTGCGCTCGCGCACCGAGTCCACGGGCCGGTCGGCGGCGTTGGCGGCCGCGATGTCGAGCTGTGCCCGAGACAGGGATGTCAGCCAGTGGCATGCAGCCGCCGCAGCGTCACACGCACCTTGTCGCCAGGCTCCTGCTTGAGCTCCAGCGCCGTGCCCGTCATGCCGAGGTAGAAGACTCGTGAGAGCGTCTGCATGTTCGAGTCGGACTGCGGGGGCACAGCTCCAGTCAGCGCAGCCAGTTGTACAGAGACTCACGTCGCTCACCAGCACCAGGCTGATGCTGTTGACGTTGGAGAAGCGTGCTGCCGAGACAGGGTACTCTGACACGCCCGTCTCGCCCTCGCGCAGCGCAAAGTCGGCCTGCGGCTTGCCGCTGCCGACAGGCCCGAGCGCCGCCCGCTCTCGCGCTGGTGCATCGGGCGCACTGGCCGCAGACGACGCAGCCACCTCCTCAAAGTCGATGCCGTTTGGCCGGTTCACGTACGCACGCACGCGCTGCGTGGAAGCGTCAGAATTCGTCTGGTGCACCACCGGCAGTCAGGCGACGCACTCGAGGCGCAAAGTCGCCGCGGCCCGGATTGATCAGGATCGACTTCATGCGCACAGGGCACGTGAAGGGTATTGTGACGACGAACTAAGCAGGCCGGACGGCATCAGTTGCGGCTCTGGCCCAACAGCCCAAGTGCCGCCGCGACGAGGACGCCCGCAGTGCACTGACCTGGTCGTCGACGCCGCTCTCTGTCCAGCGGCCCGTGTCCTCGCGCTCATGCCACGGCTTCACACACGTCTTTGCGCCCTCTGGCGGCGCCACGTTGAGGCCCCACACCTGGTCCAGGCGGATGGAGGGGTAGAGGGAGCGCGCATCGTCGGCGCCCGACGCCGCGCCGGCGTCGCCGCTCTGCGCCGCCGCGTGCAGGCTGCGCTCCGTCGACGTCGCCTCGTCGTTGCAGGACATGCCGGCGGCGGGCGCGGAGAGAGGGCGCTGCTCGACGTTGGAACCGAGATGATGTGGTCAAGAGCCCAGGTGGAGTGCAGCTGCGGACCCTGAAGTGGGCCTGAGCATGACTTTCGCATTTCGCGCAGCGCTGACGAGGCCGCTCTCACGGGGTGCTCCGTGCGCATCGGGCGCAGATGCACGAGCTCAGCGGACGGGCGCCAAACGCCGCAGTCGCACTCGCAGCTCTCTACGCGTCACGGCGAGCCTGAGACGCGCACCACAACCACAACGCGCACTCGCCTCGCCGTGGCCTCGCCGGCGTCGAGGCTGCCGCTCCATCGCGCCGGCCCCATCACGTCCCCCTCTCGCTGTCCGCAGAACTCCACGTCGCCGCGTCCAGCAGGCGTGCCGCCACCCCGTCGCGGCCCGGCTCCTCGCGCGCGCCTGTGCCGCAACACACCTCTCCTCGCGCCTGTGCCGCAGCACACCTCTCCTCGCGCTCCGTCGCCGCGACGCGTCGCTCAGAGCTCCCTGCACGCCATGTCGCGCTACAACGACCGCGGCGAGCGCGAGTATGCGCCGCCTCAGCGGCCCCATGGCGCCGTCGCCGGCCCATCGGTACGCTCTTCAGCGCACTCGCCTGGCGCTGATGCGCAAGACACCTCTGCCCGCGCCGGGCCGAGCGCTGCACGCCCCTCGCACGCCGCCGCCTCGGCCGCAGCGGCACCGGCGCATCCCTGGGCGCAGCGCAGCCACCGGCCTGGCGCGGACAGGACTCGCTCGCTGCCGAGCCATGCGCCATACTCGCATGCTCCGCCGGCGCACTATGCAGCGCAGCAGCACCGCGATGCGCCACAGCGGCCCCGCCCGCCGGCGGCGCACAGCTCCATCATGCCGCCGCCGGGCCCGCCGCGCCGCTTCGCCGATGGACCGTTCGCTGGGAGCCCTATGCCAGAGGTGAGTGCAGCTGACAGTCGGCCTCTCGAGTGCTGCAGCGCTCAAGCCGTCTTCCTTACCTGCGCAGGCATATACACGCGCCATGTCGCGTCTGCTCTCTGCACCGCCGGGCTCGGACGACCGCTCAGGCTCCTCAGAGCCGCGCGTCGTAGCTGCCGCACCGCCCACGCGCTGGGCTGCTGGGCCCTCGCGGCCAAGCTCTGTCCGCCCGGTCAGCGGCGCCGCGCCTGCATCCGGCAGCAGCAGAACAGCGGGGCCGCACATCAGCAAGAGCGACCTCGACTTTCTGCTCAGCAGCGCTGCCAGTCGGGGGCCCAGCGCGGCGCCCTCGGTGCTGCGTGGAGCCAGCGTCCTCGTCAGTCCTGCCGGCGCGACTGGCAGACGACCGGCCGCGATGCAGGCGCCTTCGAGTCCTGGTCGGTCTGCTTCCATCCGGCAGCCATACGAGCACTCGCGCGCCGGCGAAGCATCCAGCGCTCCGCTGTGTGTAGCGAGCGAGCAGCACATACAGCCGCCGGGGCCGCCTGGAGCAGAAGCGCCAGCGCTAGGCTCCGAGGCGCACTCTCAACCGCCGGACCGAGAGCAGAGCGGCTCGCAGGCCCGCATTGTCCAGCTCGACGAGCCTGCTCTGGCAGTCGCTGACCGACAAGACATCGCCGATGAACCAGGCGGTGCAGAGCAAGCGATGCTACATGACGGCCCGGCGCTACATGTCGCGAACCAGCCGATCGATCCTGGCGAAGACGATGCGCCGCAGGATGTGCACATGACGCAGGCAGACGCAGCACCAATCGCTGGCGCGTCGGCAATTCTATCCGACCTGCTGCCAGCCGAGCAGGCGGCGCAGTCCGAGCCTGCTGCACTGCAGCTGCCAGATGCGTCGCCGCCGCAGGCGCTGGTGGCTCCTTCCGAGACAGCAGAGCTAGTCGCCCGAGGCGTGCTTCCGCTGCGAGAGCGTTCGGCCCCGCTGTCATCCGTGGCGGACGTGACCTCGGCGTCGGAGCCGCAAAATGCACCAGAAGGTCAAGCTCTGGCGGCGGCGCTTCCTCTCGCCGACGTGCCCTCCGCTCCGCAGCCGCCGGCTTCACCGCCGGCTGCTCTCGTCGAGCCAACCCTACGCTCTGAGCCGACGTCTACGCCTGCGATTACAGCGCCAGCGGCGCCGCCATCCGAGGCGGAGCCATCTGTAGCTCCACTACAGCACGCAGATTCGAGCGCTCGCGTCGCGACTCGACCTGAAGCTCCACCCAAGCCTGCAGTCGAGCTGCGCTCGTGGTTCCTCACGGCCGCCCCCGGAAAGCCGTCTTCCTCGCTCGGCATCTCTGAGCTTGGTCTGCGGCACTGGCTGTACGTCGAGGGCACCGTGAGGAAGCCAGACGGCGGCGAGGAGCAATGGCACTCCTCTCTGGTCGTGCGACGACAAGATCCCACCACCGTGCTGACGGCAAGCGGCAGCCGCTACCTTCTACTCGGCCCGATGGCCAAGCGCATCTCGATGCACAACGGCTGGAGCGCCGAGCTGTGCGAGCACTTCGCCGACGGCTTCCCGGACGACTGGGTCCATCTGGCGGCGCACGACATTGCTCAACAGGAGGCACGTGCGCGCCAGGCCAAGCTCGCAGCGTCTCGGAGGAGTGTCGCCAGCGCCGGGCTGCCCGCAGACGCCGAGGCAGGCGAAGAGGCGGCAGCTGGTCCTTCGGAGCCGAAGAAGAGAAGCCGTGCTTCTAAGGGCTCGTCGGCTACTAAGAAGACGCTCGCTGAGGAGATGGCGGACAGCAAAGTCGGCACTGCCGATGTCGCCGCTGCTGCAGCTCTTGATCGCACCTCGAAGGCGGGACGAAGCTCGGCAGCGGCCAGTCGCAAGAAGCCTCAAGCTCATGCGATCGCAACGGCAGTGCGGCAGGAAGCCGGTCCGTCATCGAAGCTGCCGTCAGCACCGAGTGACGCGAAGCCCAGCAGCACTCGTCCTGCGACTGCACGCACGCGGTCAGAGCCGGAAGGTCGAGTCGAAGGTCTCCCATCGCCTTCGCAGCGACCGATCAAAGCGGGTGCGCGCAAGCGCCCTCGCGACTCGGTGCTACCGCCATCCAGCCCGGAGAGTCCTGAGAAGCCGCAGCTGGGCGACGCAGGCCGCGATAGGCCCCCTTCGGTCAAGAAGGCCAGGCCAGACGAAGACCGGTCGCGAGACTCGGACAGCCGCCATGCTATGAGCCGAGCGAAGCCGCAAGCTCAGAGCAAGGCGCAGATCGAGGAGCCAGAGCAGTCAAGCGACGAGGAGCAACACGACCAGTCGAGTCCGCGCGAGTCGGAGGACGACTCGGACAAGCACGAGGCGTACGTGCCCACGCCGCGCAAGCCCAAGCGTGTGCCGGCTGCGCGCCGACGAAGCGACAACGCGGGCTCCAGCACGTCTGGCTCGGCAAGCAAGATCCAGCGTCATGCCAGCGATCCGACGGGCTCGAAGAAGCCGCGCACTTTGACGGGCAAGAGCAAGGCTCGCCAATCGGAAGCCAGCACTTCCGCCCCACGCCCGCATGTTGCGCACTTTGCACCGCCTCCTCTGCCGCAGCAGCACGACCTTGATGCCGACATGCCACCAATCGACGACTTTGGCGACGATTCGGATGATCTCGGTGGGCTGGGCGCCGACGATTCGATCATCGTGCCCGGCAACGTCAGCGGGCCTGTGGGCTGGATCGCGGACACAGATGTGCCAGAGCGCAGCCTTGCGCCTGCAGAGGCGCAAGAGGACGAAGTAGCTCAAGCACGAGGCAAGTCTGCTTCGCACGGAGACGCTTCACTCCCTGCGACAGCGCCTGTCGCGGCGCCATCGGAGCAGCTGCAGTCCGAAGAACAGGTTGAGCCGGCAGCATCCCATTCTGCGGGTCGGACTGGCGTGAGCAGTTCTCAAGCTGCAGCCGCAGAGGCGAGCAGTCAAGTCGACGCGCACGAGCCGGTAGCGGCACTGGAGCCGCAGGCGCTGCTCCCGCCACACGACGAGCAGGTCCCTGCTACGGCGCACGATTCCCCCGCCGACATCGCGACGAGCAACAAGGCCGTGTCGGATGACGAGGTGGACGGTGCCATCGGTCCGCCGCGCTCGCCGGAGGTACAAGTCCCCTCCAAGCCAGCTGTCGAGAAGGTGCCAGCTGCTTCAATTGCCTCTGCTCGTGAGACGACCGCCTCCGCGACTGAGCCGGCACGAGCCACCTCGCCGGCCGCAGGCTCGGACGCACCGACAAGGTCTCCGGCCGCTGCATCTCGACCTCGGCCTCGCAAGAAGGTGACCGTCTCCCGACGTGCCAGCGCCGGCACGACGCCCAAGGGCATCTCACGCGAGGTCGCGAACCTCGGACGAACGGCGTTCGGCGTCATCGGCGTCGTGCGGCGGGCCATGCAAGATGAGCCCGCTTCGTCTGACCCGAAGCGCGCGAATGAGGACGAGGAGGAGGAGGACGCCTCCGAGCCAGAGGCCAGCAAGGCGGCTGCGCAACGCAGCGGGCGGCCTGTGCGGGCTCGTGCTTCCAACGGCGTGGGTCGCTGGTGGGAAGTGTCGGGCTCGCCGATGCCTGCACGAGCGACCGCCCGCAGCAGTCTGGCGCCGGTCAAGGCACAGGCGAGCGTCTCGAGCACCCTGGCCTCGCCGAGCACAGCTGCTGCCAGGAAGACGAGCGAAATCAAGGCCCGTGTCGTCTCGGCTCCGCAGTCACGACCGAAAGCTCGCAGCAGCGTGCCTCGCCCATCCGCGTCGGACGCCTCCGACTCCGACTTGAGCTCGCCAGATGACGGCCGTGCTGGCGCGTCTGCTCGCTCGACGAACGGTCGATCTGTGCAGTCGCGGCCGAGCTCAAGCACTTCCACCACCTCGTCTGCCAAGCGACGACGAAGCCAGAGCGGCGACAGAAAGGCGCCGACGACTGCCACGCCACGCAAGGCCGACGGCGGCAAGAGCCCGGCGCGCCCGAAAGCGCCAGCGGCAGCCTCGATGACGCGCAGCGCCGGCGGCATCACGTTCGCCATTGCAGACCCGTCCGAGATGGCTGCCGATGCGTACGACTTCTCCGACTGAGCTCTCCCTCGTGTTCACACCCCGTCACCGCTGCGCCATCACATGTACACTAGGGGTCAAGTCATTGTTTCAGTGCCAGAGAGCCACATGCTGGAGTGCGCGGTCGTGAAGAGCGGTTGTGAGGTCGCCGTCGGAGGCTGCCGACCGAGGGGAATGTGAGCGCTGCACGTCAGTCGGGCAGTGCGCGGTGCTCACGTTGCTTAGGGCTTCTTCTCGCCGCCGAGCAGCTCGCTGGCCTTCTGGGCGACCTTGCCGAAGGCGCTGCGCAGAGAGGTGAGCCACGGCCGGTGCAGCACATGCAGGAATCGTTGCTCACTTGGACGCCGAGTCGACGATGCCCTCGCCCTCCTTTGCGGCGTCGTTGCCCATCTTCTTGGCCTCGCCCTTGAGCTCCTGCGCCTTGCCTGCAGGTGTGTGCGTCAGCTCGATTGCGCAGAGTGCTCTGCCAGAAGCGCGCGCCCGCACTCACCGCGGACCTGGTGCTCGGTGCTGCCCGTCTGCTTGCCGTACTCGGCCTGCGCCTTGCCCTGCGACGCCTCGGCCTGGTTGAAGGCCTTGTCGATGGGGCCGTTGGCGTAGGCGCGCACGGCGGCGGGGCGCATGGCGACGACGCGCTGGGCGCGGAACGAGGCACGGAGGAGCGACATGGTGAAATGGATTTGGGGTGGTAGTTGAGAAGTGGGAGTGCTGAGTGGGTGTGGTGGAGACGAGGCAGGAGCGAGGTGCTGCCTGCGCTTCTTATGGGCGGGGCGGTGCGGCCTGGCTGGCTTGTGCGGGCGCTCGTGCACGGGGCCCGCCTCGAGCTCGAGGCGCGCCAGCAGGAGCACCGCTGACGCAGCGCGGCAAGCACAGCACCCTGAGCGCCACGCCGGCGGCAGGTCGGTCTCGACCTCGAATAGAACGGGCGGAGCAGCCGCTTGAACAGCAGCGCAGGAACGTTGCTGGCAGGGCGGGCAGGCCGTGCGGGGTTGGAGCGACTTGCGAGATGCGCGTCATTCATGCATCCAGAGAGCGTGGGAACAGGCGCATGTGGAGGCCCTCCTCCTCCGCTCTCCCGCCTCGGCCGAGTCTGCGCCGCCATCACATGGCTGCCTGTGCAAGGCTCGCTGCACAGTTGTGGGAGCGCCGCAGCTAAGTGTATCGTCTCGTTTGCATCGCACGCGCATGCCCGTGCGCAGCATGCAACATGCGCCTGCGAGGGTCGTGCTCAGGGGAATAATGGGTGGGGGAAAACCGTGCGGAGGACAAGAGTGGGCGCACGGACGAAGGAAAATATGACCGCGACGTCTAGAGTGGGGAGCAGGAGGCAGACAGGTGGGCAACGAGGAGGGACGCCTACTTGGCGGCCGAGAAGAACCAGCTCGAGCGCGCCTTGGGCGACGACGAGCTGCGAGAGGCACGTCAGCATGAGGCCTGCCACCGTCGCACATTGCATACTCACTCCATGTTCTGCGCACTCGCCACGCCAGGGTACTGCCGCATGGCCTGCGGCGCGCCTGGCCCGCCCTGTGCGCCGCCCTGCGTCGGCCCGCCGCCACGCAGCGGCTTGGCGATGCGGCCAAAGCCCAGCGCCGCGGCGCCGGCGCCGGCGGCGCCCTTCATCTCGCGCGCCTGGCTGAGGCGCTCCTTGACGGCCTGCAGCTGCTCGTCGAACTTGCGGTTCTGCAGCGCGAGCTTCTCCTGGCTGTCGAGCAGGTGGCTCTCGAGACTCTCGATGCGCTCGTTGCGCGCCACGAGCTTGCGCTCCGCAATCGCCACCTCCTTCTTGAGCTGCCCGTTCTGGTCGACGAGCTGCTTTTGCACGCTCGTCAGCTGCTCCAGGTTGCGCTCGAGGAAGTGCATCTTCTTCTGCTGCGCCTTGGAGTTGGAGCTACGGATGACGTTATTGTACTGCTCCTTGGACTCGTCGAGCGAGATCTCCAGCTCGACGACCTGCGGGCACGGGTGATGAGCACAGGCACGCTCTCGTGCGCCTCGGACGCCCGCTCACCTTCTCGCAGCGGTTCTGCAGGTCGCGCATGAGGCTCTTCTTCATGTTGTCGAACTCGGACAGCTGCGTGGCCATCGTCTTGCGCACACGCTCCATCTCGCGCGCGCTCTCTGCCAGGTCCTTGCCGCCCTCGGCCGCGGCGGCCGTGACGGCAAAGGCGCGCTTGAGCTCGTCGTTGGTCGAGCGCAGCGCGTCGTTGGCGGCCTGCATGCTGGCACGCTCCTGCGCCTTGAGCTCGAGCTGCTTCTTGAGGTCCGCAATCTCGCTGGCCTGCGCCTCGCGCCGGCTCGCGTACTGGTCCTCCAGCTTGCCGCGCAGCTCAAGCATGGCATCGTTGATGCCCGCAGTGCCTGCGTCCTGCCCGTCGTGGTACGTCTTGTCGAGCAGCTCCTCGTACTCGGCCTCGAGCGTGGCGAGGCGCGCCTCCATCTCGTCGCGCCGCTGCAGCAGCAGCTCGTTCTCGTCCTGCACCTGCCGCACGCGCTCGTGCTGCTCGCGCACCAGCGTCTGCGACTCGAGCAGCTGCTCGCGCAGCGTCGAGATGTCGTCTGCAGAAAGTGTGCCGTCGGCGCCCGTGCCCATGCCGCTGGCGATTTCGAGCTTGGCCAGCGTCTCGCGGATCTGCTCCTCCTTCTCCGACACGATGCCGGCGTTGAAGTCGGCCATCATCTTGGCCATGCGCTCGGCCTTCTTGCGTTCCTTGCCCTCGTGTCCCGGATCCCGTGCGCCCGCTGCGCCGGCTGCGTTGCGCGTCGACTCGGACGCCGCCTTGCGCAGCTCGTCCACGTCCACCGTCAGCTCGCGGATGCTGTCGGCGTGCACGTCGTTGAGGATCTCGGCCTCCTTGAGCTTGTGCCGCACGCTGTCGAGCTCGAGCTTGCACTCCTCGAGGCGCTGCGACATCTCCTTGCCCGACTGCTCCTGCTCGCGCGCAGACGAGAGCTCGTCGCGGGCAATGCGCTCCGCCGCCTTGACATCCTCCAGCTCGTTCTCGAGCTTGGCGATGGTATCTTGCAGCTCGTTCTCGCGCCGCAGGAACTCGTCGCGCTCGTCCTTGTCCAGCGTGCTGGAGGTCGGCGTGTCGGGCCGCGAGCTGCCCTCGCGCAGCAAGGCCTCGATCGCAGGCGTCTGTGGCCGCACCGAGGGCGAGGCCGTTGCTGACCGCGCAGCGGCAGGTGCAGCGAGCCCTTCTGCGCCCGCGGCGACCTTGCCGACCTCCGCCCAGTCACTCTCTGGCACTGTCCCGCCGGCCCGCCACTGCTTCAGCTCGCCCTCGAGAGCGGCAATGTAGTTCTGGTACCGCGCAGCATCGACCTGCGCCTTCTTCAGGAGCGCCTTGAGCTCGGCAGGCGACAGCTCGGCATTCACGCGCGCCTTGTTCTTGATCGACTTGGCGCGCACGCCGAAGCGCAGCGTCGAGATCGTCTCGTCCTGGTTGAAGGCGCAGGGCGAGCAGTTGATGATCAGCGTCGTGCGCGAGTTGCCGCCCAATGACTCTTGCAAGATGCGCGTGAGCTTCGAGTCGCGGTACGGAATATGTGATGACTGCAGAGGGCTCGTGTCAGCTCGGCCAGCGCATGCCATCAGCGCGAAGCTCACTTTGCCGTCGGTCAGCGCATTGATGACCATGCCGAGTGCACTCAGACTCTTGTTGATCTTCTTCGCCTCCTCCAGCGTCTGGCCACTGGCGCCCGTCTTGCCGACCTTCTCCGAGCCTGCCAAGTCGACGAGGTACAGGTTGCCCGTCTTCTGCGAGCCTGTCTCGGTGTTGCGCTGCTGGATCGTCACGAGGAAGATCGAGTGCGAGCGCGACGACTCGGCGTTCATGTCTGAATGCACGACGTGAGCGGCCGCGTCCAAATCCAGGCCAATCTGCGCCACTCACTCGTCGACGACACCGCCCGCGCCAAGCCACCCTGCCGCATGATCTCATACACGTCTGCCTGCCCGCCGACGTAGAAGTCCGACAGCCCCTTGACGTACACGCCCTTGTTCTTCTCCTCGTGAATCTGCAGGTTGTCATTTTGCGCTGTGCGTCGTGACCGTCAGCGCCGGCGCCACGCTGCTCCAGCGCGGCAATACGCACGAGCCAGCAAGTCGCGAATGCGCTCCATGTAGATTTCGAGGTAGGAGACCTTGACGAGGTACTCGAGGTGCGGCGGCGAGGCCATGATGTTGTCGAAGATCTGCTCGGTGATGCGCGGGATGATGCCCTTGAGGTTCTCGTCGTCGATGTCCGAGCCCTGCGAGCACGCCAGATCAGCAACGCGCCGCAGCGAGCTGGCCACGTGTGCCGCGTACCATCATGGTGAACGTCTTGCCCGAGCCCGTCTGGCCGTATGCAAAGATGGTGCCGTTGTATCCATTCAGCACGTCTGGGCCGCCGAGTCAGCAGAGCAGCACGCCTCATCGCAGCCTGGCCTGCATCACGCCTCCACCCCGTCCTCGGCACACGCACCATCGACCGTCTCCTTGATGCCGAACTCAAACACATCCTTCTGGCGCGTGCCCATGGGAAAGACGCGGTCGAAGGTGAAGCCGCCGGCCTCGGGCCCCGAGGCGGGCCCGTGCTTGAGCTTCACCGTCGTGTTCTCGCCCTCATCAAAGTCGACGACAATGTCGCCGCCCTCGCGCAGCTCGAGCGCATTTGGCGGGCGGAACCTAGGCAGCGGTAAGTGGGCTGCGGTACATGGGCCGCTGTGGGACTGCTGCAGCTCACCGCGACACGACCTTGACGTTGCCGGACATGGCGGGCGCGAGAGGTGCGGCGCGTGCACGCGCTCACGCGCAGCAGAGGGCGCGGCTCGGCGGCGGCCGCGTGCGCAGCGCGGGCGGCGGCGCGCGAGTAGGCAGAGCAGGCGCAACGATGCGTGCGCTGCGCTGGCTGCGAGAAGCAGTGGCTGGGAGACGAGTGGAACGTAGGAGAGCGAGGTGAGGGTGTGAAGGCAGGCGAGGCAGGCCGAGGAGCGTGCTCGCCTCGCCTCATCGGCGGTGCACGGCTCCGCTCCCGTGCGTGCGGCCGCTGTGCAGCCCCCTGCCGCGCGGCGCGCGCGCGCGTGCCGCCCCGCGAGACCAACACACGCGCGCCCCGCTGCGCCTCTCTGCTCTCCACGACGCCTGCGCTGTCCGCCAGGGGGTGCAGCTACGTCGAGCACTGGCTCTGCCTCTGCGGCGTGCCTCGTTTCGCTCGCCTTCCCTGCCACTCCAGCCGCATGGAGGGCAGACGGCCGCTCGGTGCGCTGCGGGGCGTGAGAGCAGGCGCGGCACGGCTAATCTGGCCCGCGGTCACGTGCCGCGCTGACTCGGGGCGCGCCGTGGAGAAGAAGCTCCCGGGCCAGCGGCGCCTTCTCGCAGCTTGCCTCTCGCCTTCATCCCCGCACCCACAACCCACGCGCGCCATGTCCACCTTCGGCCAGCACTTCCGCGTCACGACGTACGGCGAGTCGCACTGCGCCTCCGTCGGCTGCATCGTCGACGGCGTGCCGCCGGGCATGACGCTGCGCAACGAGGACGTGCAGGTGCAGCTCAGCCGCCGGCGGCCCGGGCAGAGCGACCTCACCACGCCGGTGAGTGCAGGAGAGAGGTGGGACAGAGGAGAGGTGTAGCGTATGGGCGAGAAAGGGCGCAGTACGGGCTGCTCTTGAGGAGCATGGCGGTGCGGTGCCAAGGCGAAGTGAGCTGCAGTTGGAGAGCCCACAGGCGTACCAAGCCTGTTCCTGTGGCGCCGTCAACCTGCAGTCAGGAGCACGACAGTGTATCGACGCTGCCTTGTGGGGTAAATGAGGCTTCGAGCACGTCGCAACCACCGTCGCGCGCTCAGAGCCTTAGCGGGGCATGAGGGAGTGCAGACGTGCATCTGCACGCGTACAGTGATCGCACCTCATGGCAGCCTTGCTGATCTCCCTCTGCAGCGCGACGAGAAGGACAAGGTGACGATCCAGTCGGGCGTCGAGCAGGGCATCACGCTCGGCACGCCGATTGCCATGCTGGTGCAGAACCAGGACCAGCGGCCGCACGACTACAAGGACGAGACGCTCGACCTCTACCCGCGCCCCTCGCACGCCGACTGGACGTACCTCGACAAGTACGGCGTCAAGGCGAGCAGCGGCGGCGGGCGGAGCAGTGCGCGCGAGACCATCGGTGAGCTGCTGGTGTCAGAGCTGTGCCGGGACAGCGACTCATGTAGTCCGCCGCAGGCCGTGTGGCTGCTGGTGCGGTGGCCGAGCGCTACCTTGCGCAGGCCTTTGGCGTCGAGATTGTCGCGTTCGTCTCCTCCGTCGGTGCCGTGCACATCCCGCGCTTCCCTGGCGAGCAGCTGGCGTCCGACTCGGCTGCCAAGGCCGCGACGGGCGATGCCGCTGCCGCGCCGACGAGCAGCGTCGACAACCACATCGACACGAACGGCATGACGGAGGAGGAGGCAGAGGAGGCACTGAGCAAGGAGTTCCGTGCGCTGCTCAACGAGGTGACGCGGGCGCAGGTGGACAAGACAGACATTCGCTGCCCGCACCCCGTTGCCGCTGAGCGCATGCGCCAGGTGAGTGCCGAAGCTCACAGCCGAGCAACGCCGCCGAGCTGATCACGGCTTGGCAGCGCATCCTGCTGGCCAAGTCGCGCAACGACTCCATCGGCGGCACGGTGACGTGCGTGATCCGCCGGGTGCCGTCTGGGCTGGGCGAGCCGTGCTTCGACAAGCTCGAGGCCAAGCTCGGCCATGCCATGCTTTCGATCCCAGCGACCAAGGCGTTCGAGATTGGCAGTGGCTTCCGCGGCACCGAGGTGCCGGGCAGCCGCCACAACGACGCTTTTTACAAGCGCGCCGACGGCTCGCTCGGCACGCTCACGAACTGGAGCGGCGGCGTGCAGGGCGGCATCTCGAACGGCGAGGACATCTACTTCCGGTAGGTGACATGCGCTGCAGGCAGAAGCAGAGAAGAGGCTGACGCGACACGCCCTGCAGTGTTGGCTTCAAGTCGCCGGCTACGATCTCGCAGAACCAGACGACGGCAACGTACGACGGCAAGGAGGGTGTGCTCGCCACGCGCGGCCGGCACGACCCGTGCGTCGTGCCGCGTGCGGTGCCCATCGTCGAGGCCATGGCGGCCCTCGTGATCATGGACGCCGTGCTGGCGCAGGATGCGCGCTCCATGGCCGCCGCCCGCCTGCCGCGCGAGCCCATCCTGGCGCTGCCCAACTCGATGCGCATGCCCTCCAAGGTCAAGGCGGGCGGCAACCCGGAGGGCAACCCCGAGGCCAGAGACTAGAGGCTGCCTCTCACTCAAAATGCGACCAGCGCGCGAGGGCTTTGCGGGAGACGGCGTGATAATGTAAAGGGCTATCTAGACTTAAGCACAGCGAGGTGACAGCAAGGCGAGAACGCGGGCCGGCGCAATAAGTGAGGAGGTGACAGTGTGGGGTAGCCCTGAGGGTGACATTAGGAGAGAGGGAAAGAGAGAGGAGAGACGATCGACGAGAGCCGGGCGTGTTGGCTAGCGACTGAAGAGGCTGCGTAGCGACTTGCGCGAAGACTGCGGCGCGAGCGAGCGCGTTGAAGGAGCGCCGCCGTAGTAGCTGTCGCGCTCGGGATCGGTGGCGAGGAACGAGGGGCGCATCGAGCCGGGCGAGCCGGTGCGAGCAGCGCTGGCCATGGAGTCGTACGTGCTGGCGGCCTCCGACGAGAAGCCCGAGTCGCGCGTGCGCTCCCGGCTGGAGCGGCGTCCGCCGCTGCCGTCCTTGGCGGGCAGCTCGAGCTCGGTGATGTTGCCGTCGACGCCGTCCTCGACCTCAAACGTGCGGCGCCCCTTGCCCTTGCTGTTCGTCACGGCGACAGTGAGCACGCCGGCGCGCGTGATCGTCGCCTTGCCCATGAGCAGACGCGAGCCGTGCTCGGCGTGGTGCTGGCGGCCAACGCGGCCCGCAGCCGCCTGCAAGCCATCGATGGCACGGTCGCGCAGCACTGCCTCGCGATAGGCCGGCTCGGGCGAGTCCAGGTACTTGACGCCGGGCTGCTTGGCGCCCATGATGTGGTGCGTCGGCAGCTTGAGGGGCAGGAACTGCGCCAGGCGCACGACGCACTGCACGACGTACACCATCTCGACGCAGCGCGAGTCGCCGCACGTGTGGCAGCGGCAGCCGATGCCCTTGTCGCGCGCCTCGGCGCAGTCAATGCAGCGCACAACGGTCCGCGTGGAGCTCTGCGGCGGCGGGGTCAGTGGCTGTGTCCGTGCTGCAGGACAGCGCCGTGCTCACCATCTCCACGTTGCTCTTGAGCTTGCGGCGGCGCACGATGCCCTTGGCATCGATCGGGATGCCCCACGGGTCCGTGATCTCGGGAAGGGCAGCAACCGGCGTGGCTACGGATCGACAGGTCAGCTCAATGCGGGCCAAAGCACCTGGGCAAGACTCACAGTGCGGTGGAGCAGGGCCACAAACGATCCATCGGCCGCTGCGTGCCTCGGTCCAGATCTCGATCTTGACGACCGCGACCTCGTCCTTGCAGATGGCCTCAATGGTGATCTCGCGTTCACGCGCCTCGAGTGCCTCCTCACGCTTGCGTGCGTCCTTCTCGTTGCCGACCAGCACACCGAAGCCCGCAGCCTTGCTGGCCTCGGAAGCATCGATCGATTTGCGCGAGCTATGGCCACGGCCTAGAGCAAACGCCGAGCGGCTGCTGCCTAGGCTCGGATACGTCTCGACGAGCCGGCGACGCACGGCGTACAGCGACGTCTCTGCGTTGCTGCGCGACTCGTCGACGACGAGGTCGATGTCCGGCTCCTCGAGCTGCATCGCCAGACCTGCACCGCCGGATGCGTGCGAGACAGCTGGACTGATGGGCTGTGCCGCCGCGCGCCAGGCTGAGTTGACGCTGAGCGACATGCGGTCGGGGCTGTCGCCGCCATACGTGCGTGCACCGGGCGAACGTCCGTCGCTCGAGGCCGTGCTGGGACGCACGTGCAGATTGGACGAGGGTCCGGAGCCGTGTGTCGAGTACGACTGCTGCGAGAGCTGCGAGTCGCGCTGTTGCTGGCGCGCCGACGGCGACGGCGTCGGGTACGCCTGGCTGCTGGTACGGCTCCGGCCGCCACTGTCGTTGGCCATGCGCAGAGCAGAGACGGCGCTCTCCTGGCTGGCGTTGCCGTGTCGATAGCCAGCCCACTTCTGCACCCCGAGATTGCGTGCGCCGGCCGCTGGGTTCGACTGGTCCCAGTCGCTGCCAGCTGCGCTGCTTGCAGATGTGCGGTTCGAGCTGGGCACACGCGCATGCGATGCAGCAGGAGCGTACGCGCTCGGGCGCATGCGAGCGTCGCTTGCGCTCTCGCTCTCGCTCGTGCGCGGCCGCTGAGCCGCAATGAGCTTTTGCGTTGCCGGCGTCTGGGGAGCCCATGAGCTGCCGCGCCCGGGCAGCGGCGGTCTGCGAGCGTCCACTTGAGCATCGAGAGTGTGGCTGCGCGACGGCGTAGGAGAAGGCGCGTCGTCCGCTCCCACCGAGCGCGAGTGTGGGCGCTGAGCAGCGACAGCGAGCATCTTTCGGTCGCCGTCTGCGGCTGGCGAGGAGGCCGAGGCGGCTAGTGCACCGCGTGGCGCGGGACGCCCCACAGACTTGGCGGTCACGCGCTTCGCCACAGAGACGAGTACGACGCCCTCGCCGTCGAGCGTGCTGAGCGAGCTGCCGGACGCGCTGCTCGACTCGCTGTCACGTCTCTGGCCTGTGCGGTATGGCAGGTCCGGCTCCTCATCGTCGTCATCGAACGGCGCTGCAGAGTCGATAGAGCTGCGCACACTGACGCCGTCTGGCACGCTTGGCAGCGAGCGGATGTCGGTCGAGGAACGCGCATCGTCTGGCACCGACGGCCGCCGGCGAGGCTCCTCCGGACGCTCATGTCGGGCCGCAGGCGTCTGGTGCGACGCTGCCGAGTCGCCGCTCTGCACTTCGCTGCCGCTGCCCGACAAGTTTCGCGCTCGCCGCGCCGTCGCTGGCGCAGGTGCCGGCGTGTCCATGTCGTCCTGCGGGCTGACAGACTCGCTCTCCTGAGACGCCTCCTCGGGCAGCGACGGCACCTCAGTCTTGAGGGCCTGCGCCGGTCGTGCAGTCGCTTGTGCAGAGAGTCTCTTGTTGACGGTGGCCTTGCGGCGCGAGATTGCGAGATCGGTGTCGATATGCGCAAGGTTCTGTGCCAGCTCCGGCGGCAGCGCCTGGCCGGCCGAGAGCAGCTTCTCGGCGCGCATGCGCAGGCGCCGCTCGCGCAGGTTCGACGAGCTGCCTCCATGCTCGCTGCCGCTGGCCTCGCTGTGCTCGGCAGATCCTCCTTTGCGACTGCCGTGGCTGCTCGTGCTGCCACAGCTCAGGTAGCCGCCGGACGCAGCATCGCTGCCCGTGCTGGTCCGGTTCGCGCTCTCCGAGGGCTGCGAGCTGGGCGCCTGCTCGGCCGTCCACGGCTGCGCGCTGGAGACGACAGCCGGCGACGAGCCCGGTGTGCCGCCGACGCTGAACTTGTTCCAGCCCTGTGCGTCCTTCTGGCGTGGCGCAGGCTCCGGGAGCGAGCGCGCAGACGGCAAAGGCGAGACGGGCAGACCGAGGCTGAGCGCAGATTGCGAGGCGGCCTGGTTGAGTGCGGCGAAGAGCGGGTTGCCGACTGGCGGCGGCGGCGTCTGCTTGGGGTGCGGCTGCGACAGACCGGCCGCGCCGGCCATCGCGCCAGACGAGACGACGGGCATGTTTGGGAGCGAGGGAGATGAGGGTGCGGGAGGAGCGCCAGAGCGGCGGCTGCTGCTGCGATCGAGGCCGCTGGCACTGGCGCTCGCTCGAGGAGCGCAGGCACGCGCACACAGCGGACTGTCGACCGGCAGGCGAGGACGCAGTGCGGATGCGAGAGGGGCACCGACTTCGTCTGTGTCACATAGTGCCGCCCCTGATGCCGTTCCTGGAGCAATCACGCCGACGCGCCGCGATCTTCGGCGCACCGCCGCGTCCGTCGGGTCCTGCTCTCGACTGCCATCGCGAGACGCCGAGCCCAACTTGTGCGACGGAATGCCAGCGGAGCCAAAGGAGAGCAGCACGGCCGAGGGTGCGCCGGCGGGCGCAGCAATGCGCTGCAGCGGCTGGCGCGACGACGGGCCAGCGCCCGAGTGCCACGACTCGCCGCTCTCGGCAGAGGCGAGGCTGGGCGTGCTGCCGGCGCTGCTCGTCGTCGAGCTCTCGCGCTGGCGCGCGGGGCGCTGCGATGGCCGCGGCCCGCTGCTGCGCAGCGCCTGCAGCAGCGGACTCGTCGGGCCCTCGAGAGCGTCGCTGGCAGGCATGTCGCTGCTGTCTGCCTCGACGTCGAGCGGCACGGCGGCCTCGCCGCGCGAGTGGTGGCGCAGCGTGCGGACGGCGGCCGAGCCGGCGGTCGAGGGGCGCAGGCTGCTGCGCGCGGCGCGCGGCGGGCGCGGCGGCGTCTTGGGAAAGAGCGGCAGCGCCGCCTCGAGGCCGGTGTCGCTGCTGCTGGTGCCGCTGCTGCTGGCGCCGAAGCCGAGCGGCGCGGCGCCGGGCGAGCCGAGCGCCGAGTCGGGCGTGCTGGGCATGTGCGGCGACGACGCTCCGCCCGAGGAGCAGTGCGAGAGAGCGGGCGAGGCAAAGGGCGGCGGCGTCATGGGTCCCGCCGGCGCGCCGTAGCCGGGAGAGAGCGGCGCGATATGGCCACGCGAGGAAGGCGCAAGGCGGCTAGGACGCGAGCGCCGGCGAGGGATGCAGGCCGGCGAGAGTGAGGCTTGCGGTGGTGATGGTGAGAGAAAAGGGGAGAGCGGCGAGGCGGCGGCGCCCAGCTGGCCCGCGAGCACGGCGATCAGCGGCACGCCCACACGCCGGAGTCTGCAGTCTGGGCTGATGCTCGAGGCGGCCCGAGCCCGCGAGAATGAAGGAGGGCGAGGCGGCAGCGGCACACGCAAGGCAAAGCGCCGCCAGCCCGCCACGCTGCACCCCGCGCCCGGGTCCGCGAGACAGGCCCGCAGACAAGCGCAGGCTGCCTGCAGCAGAGCGGCGTAACGCAGCCCGCCGCTGCAGGAGCAGAGGCAGCAAGTCGGAGGAAGGGGAGCTCTGTTCGGAGGGCCCTCAGGCCGCCTGCGCTGCCCTGCACGGCGCATCAGCTGCAGCTGCGCCGCACCTTTCGCCGCCCTCGCGCTGCACCCTCCCGCTCGCTGCGCATCCCTTCTCTCGCAGCGGCTCGCCTCTCTCTCGCGTGCTGCGCTGCGGCGCGGCGAGCTCCGGGGTGCAGCGCAGGGGCGCTAGTGCAAGCCACACGAGCACGACGCGTCGCCTGCGCCTGCACCCGACGGGAGCGCTCGGCGCCCCTGCTGTGGCGCTCTCTCCCTGCGCCGCAGCACGCAGCCGCAGAGCAGCACCTCTTCCTTCGAGGCCGCTGCGGACGAGATGCCGGGCATCGCGATCTCTCGCTGTTCCGATGCAAGGCAGACGCGTCGCGCTGCGGACTCTCCGCCGCCCACTGACTCTCACGCTGATGCTGGCGTTGAGGCGCTGGCCATGCGACCTATGCCTCGGAGCCGCGCGGAGCCTCGCTGCCTGTGCTTGCTGTCCACGCATCGGCCTGCACCCGGGCGCTCAGCCTCCCGTCCGTCTGGCCTTGCGCTTGGCTGCGGTGAGACGGCTGCAGGTGTGCGAGGAGACGCCGCCGGGATGGGATGCGCTCGCTCGCAAAGTCTGCTGCCAGCGCACCCCTTGCCTGCGCCGCTCGAAATCGTCTCGACGAATACGCCGGCCGTCGTTGCGCTCGCCGCGATGTCGTGCTCAGTCCGCAGTGCGCAGCAGCTGTGGGTCCTCAGGCGGCCCATCTCCAGATGGCACCGCTTGATCGCCGCAGCCGCAGGACTCGTTCCCGCGTCGGCGCGCGACATCATGCGCTGCCAGGGGCCGTTTGCGCGCACGGCCACTCCGCTCTCTCTCCGCCCACCGCCGCAGCGCAGGGCCATGCTCGGACCCAGGACAGCGCCAGCGAGAGCGCTGCAGCTACTGCACGTCACCCCAGACGGCCGCGGCCAACGTCAGCGATGCAGAGTGCAGAATCAGCGACTCGGACCGTCGGACGCAGGCGAGGAATGTGCCGACTGCTTGCGTGCACCGACCGTGCCGCTCCTCCGGCCAGCAGAGGCGGGCTCCGGCGCACCCTGCGTCGACGCATGCCGTGCGCCTTGCGCTGCCTCCGCAAGCGAGGGTGCATGCCGCCGGCGCAGCGGAGCACAGGGCTGCACGGGTGCAGGTATGCATGCGTTGCATGGAGAGGAAGGGCTCATTCGAGCAGACGAGGGGGTGTGGGAACCTCTAGAACACCGAGACTGCCGCGCCCGAGTGGCGAGCCTGCCGCGGCGCTCGCATCTGTGGGAAGAAGGGGTCCGTCAGGCGGCTGGTACCTCTCCTCTGTCCTGCTGCCCACGCACCGATGCCTCGAGGCATGCCGAGCGCGCCTCGTTGATGGCCTGCATCCAGGCGTGGCACGCACGCGGCGAGCTGGCGCGGAGGTTGATCTTGTCCGTGCCGCCGTGCACGAGCTGGAAGGCGAGGTCGTCTGTGGTCAAGGAGACAATGAGTCAAATGCGCACGCTGCACGTCCAGCTCATCCAACTCACCGCGACCAGTCAGGCCAGCGGGCACCTCGCGCACGACGAGCTCCTCGAGCGGCATGGGCATGCGGTACAGCTTGCGCTCGCTGAGCAGCACGAGCAGGTCCGAGCACAGCACGGCCGTCAGCTTGCGCCCCGACTTGGCCTTGGTCAGCACGTCCTCGCGCACGATGCGCCGCGGACCCATCGCCCGCGTGTCCTTGGTCAGGTCGAGGCGCTGCAGAAGGTGGGCTTCAGTCAGGCACCTCAGGTGCGCTGTCTCCGTACAGGCCACTCACCGCCGCCTTGCCGACCCAGAGATCCTCCGAGATGGCGTGCAGCCGCTCGCGCGTCTCGCGCTCGCGGATCGCCTCGTTTGTCTTGTTCAGAATCGACTCGGACATGCGCAGCGCAGAGTGCAGCGCCTCGGCATCGCCCACGTCGGGCTCGGTGTAGCGCTCGATCTGCGAGATGAGCAGAGGGTAGCGCGTGAGGCGTTGCACTGCGCAGGGCACATCAGCTGCGGCTCAGACACAGCAGCGACATGGTGCGTGCGACTCACTGGGTATCAGGAGGAAGCTCGAAAGGTCCAGCCCCCGTGCCGCCGGATGCTCACGGCGCAGCGTCTGCAGCTGAGCGTCGATCGCCGGGTTGCGCTGCCGCTCGCTCTGCAGGATCTGCGCCGCCGACGTCTGGTTGACGCAGTAGGGCAGGTAAACCTGCATGGCCGGCATGTGCCGCGCCAGAATGTCGCTGATGCTCGACACGTACACCTCCATGCGCTGCCGCGTCTCGAGGTCCGACAGCAGCGACACGGCCGCCAGCAGCACCTCCTCCACGTTGGCAAAGACGACGCGCGAGGCCTTGGCGCTGAGCAGGCCCGAGGCATGCATCTCGTTGAAGAAGACCTCGACGATGATCTGCAGGTCGCGCACATGCGTGCTCTCTGTCGCGATGAACTCAAAGATGGCCTCTTGCCGCTTGCGCTCCTTGTCCGACAGCGAGCTCAGCACCTCGGCCGGCACCATGCTGGCCCAGCCAGACGTCGTCATGGCAGCTTGCTCGGCTGCAAAGCCGCCCTCTGTCACGTCGGACGAGAGTGAGTTGAGCGAAGGCGAGCCGAGCGCCATCGGGCCGGAGATCGTTGGCGTCGCCTTGCGCTCGGCTGGACTGGCGGCGCCTCTGCGCGAGCCGAGCCCCTTGATGGTGCTGAGGAAGTGCGAGGTGCGGCCTTCTCCCGCGCCAAACCTGGACGATCCGGCGGAGGCGCTCTCTGGCGGCGGGGACGAGGGCATCGGCGGCGTCGCGGAGCCCCCAGGGCCAGCAGAGGTCCGGCGTGAAGCGCGCTTCGGCGACGTGACGGCGGCTGCGCTCGACTCCTGGCTCAGCGACACCTCGGCTGCCATGCGCTGGAAGCGGTCGTACGCATCGTCGATCTGCTTCTCGGGCTCGACCGGCGCGGGAGGCGGAGGCAGCGGCCGCTCGGGGCGAGGCTTGAGGGCACTCTTGCTGCGGTTCCGGCGCACCGTTTTGCGTCGCTCGGGTGCCTCTGGCTTGCGACGCACTGTGCTGCGTCGCCGCATTGGAGCGTTGCCCTCCGCTGCATCCCCGTCCTCGCCGCCGGCTGTCTCGTCCTCGTTACGCACGATCACACCGGCAGCCTCGAGCACGCGCAGCCGCTCCATGACTCGCTGCCGGCGCGTCTCCTCCGTCTCGATCTCGGCGGCCTCCTCTTCCTCGCTCTCGTCCTCGCTTGATGTCCAGCCGGTGGCCGACTCATCAGAGGAGTCGTCTTCGTCATCGTCGGCCGTCTCGACCAGCTCGGAGGCGCTGAGCTGCGCAGCGGGCTCGGCAGGCGGCGGAGTGCTCGCAGCCTGTCGCGACAGCTCCAGCGCCCGCTGAAGGTCCTTCTCCCTGCGGTGGCAGAATGTGAGCCTTGCGTGCGAGCATCGATGCCGTTCAGACTCAAACTCACTCTCGTGCTCGGGCCACGCGCAGCAAGCGGTCGTCCTTCTGCGACTCGTCGAGAGCCTGACGCAGCGCCGCCGCGTCGTCTTCGCCAGGGTCCTGCAGACGCTCGAGGGCCGCATGCTGCTGCTGCGACTCGCGCAGCGCTTGCTGCAACGCCTCGTCCGTGCCTGGCGGAGGCGTGGCGAGCCGCGGCGGCACGTCGGGGACGTCTGCGGGGCTGCCCAGCGAGCTTAGCTCTCGGGCCTCGGGCGCCAGAGGTGCCAGCACGGGTGGCGCAGCTACAGCGCTCGGCGCATCCGCCAGCCTGGCCGCAACGGGCACAGGCTCAGCAGGCGGCGTGCTTGCGCTGCCAGCAGCCGGCTTGGGCACCTCGCTTCGTTGAGCGACTATCAATTCACGCGCGCGTGTCGGGTTTGATGAACATGTGGGAGGAGGGCAAGGGGGAGAAGGCATGTCTCAGCAGTGTGCCCAGAGCAGAGAGAGGCAGGGAGCGGAGACGCCATGGAAGCAAAGACGGAGGCAGAGCGCGTCCGCACTGCACGCACGCCCCCACGAAGGGGGGGACAGCGAGCAGATGCGCACGAGCTCCGCTCCGCCTCTCCTGCCACCAAGCGCACGCGCACCCAACGCCCCAGTCTGCCCCGAGCACACGCTGTGCAAGCGCGAAGGCCTACCGCAGCTAGCGGTCGAGGAAGGGGGAAAGCGAGGGGAGGGAGGAAGGCGGCAAGGCGAGGGGACAGAGGTGGCGTGTGTGGCCTGGGCGAGGTGCGGACTGCGAGCTTACTGACCACTCAGCTCGAGGTAGGCCGCCGGCGCGATGAGGATCTGGTCCGCGTGGTCGACACGCCACCAGTCCGGGTCCTCCTGGTCCACGACGATGAGCTCTTGGCCGACAGTAAAGCTTGCCTCTTCGGCCGAAGAGCCTGTGAAGTCGTAGAGCGCCTTGGCATGCGCAGCTGTCGTAACGAGATGGTCAGCGAAGTGTGCAGATGGCAGCGCATTGAGTGGGACTCACGCTGGATAGGCTGCACGTAGGCCTTGGGGAAGGTGCCCTTGGTGCCGGCGGCGCCGGAGAGCAGCGTGCCGTACCACCAGTCGCCGCCGGCGTCCTTGGCCGGGTGCGCGATGATGACCTGATGCTCCTCGAAGCCAAGGTCCTCGTCGCGCTGTGCCTCGTACGCATACAGTGAGCGGCAGCGCACAGACTGCGTGAGGTCGTAGTCGGCCGTCGGGTCCTCGGGGTCTGCAGCAGTCGCGTCCTCAGCCGCTGCGGCAGTCGCAGGCGTGTCGATCTCGGCAGGTGTGTAGCCGCCGTTCGGGGGCTCGACGCTGAGGGCCGGCAGGTTGTGGCCGTTGGGGTCCTCGGGCGCCTCGTCCTCGTCGCCGCTGTCCTCGGGCTCCTCGCGCACCGACGGCTCATCGGGCAGCAGGCTGGCCTTCTGGCCGTTCATCTGGTCGACGGCCATGTTGTTGGCCCAGTCGACGGACTGCCGGTTCCAGTTGGGCTCCGGAGCCATCGGCGCTGCGGGCGCAGGCGGAGGGCTCGGCGGCGGCACGTACTTCTGCACCGGCGGGCCTGGGTCGCCCTTGACGGCACCGGCCACGAGCGGGCCAGACTTGTCCACTGTCACGGCCTTGCGCAGCTTTAGGCCGCCCTGAATGGCGCCGAGGAGCGCTCCGCGGTTGCCGGCCTCCGGCGGCGGCACGAAGGGGCCGGAAGGTGCGGCCGGCGGCGGCGGCGGTGGCGCAGGCGCGCCAAAGACCGGCGGGCCGCCAGCAGGAGGCGCCGGCGGGGCCGGAGGCGCAGCAGGAGGAGCAGGCGGTGCAGGCGGCGCCGCGGCGGCCGGAGGAGCTGGTGGTGCGGGCGGCGCGGCAGGCGGCGGCGGTGCCGACTTGGGCGTGGCAGGAGCGGACGGCGGCGTGGCACGGCCGGTGGCCTGCGGGACGAGGCCGCTGAAGAGCGCGGCGGCGAGGTTCTGTCTCGTGGCGCGCGAGCTGCTGCCAGGTCCGTCCGGGTCATCGTCATCGTCGTCGTCCTTGTCCGAGTCTCCCCAGTCGTCGTCGGCCGGCGCGGCGCGCGATGGGGGCGCGCGGAAGGCGGACGATGTCGGCGGCGCGGGCGCAGCAGGGGCGGATGGCGCCGCCGAGCGCGAGGGAGCGGGAAGGCCACCGGGAGACGATGCGGCCCAGGGATTCGTGCTGGCTGCGGCTGCAGCACCAGCAGCGGGCGCGCCGCCCTGCATGCGGTGGAACGGGTTCGTGGAGCCGGGCGCGGCGGCAGGTGCCTCGGGCGCAGCTGGCGGCGCCGGCGGAGCCGGCGGCGTGGGAGCCGCCGGGGCAGCAGGCGGCGCAGGCGGCGGCGCAGCGGCCGAGGCAGCTGCAGACGCGCCAGCCTTGCGCGACGGCGGCGGCGGCGGCGGGCCGCCCTTGCCCTTGCGCGCCGGTGCCGGCAGGGCCGAGCTTGTAGCCGGCTTGCTGGCGAACATGCTCTGCTTCTGCTTGAAGGCTTCTTCCTGCCGCTGTGCCTCTGCCTCCTCCTCCTCGAGCTTCTTGAGGCGCGCCATGCGCTCCTCCTTCTCCTTCTTGAGCACCTCCTCGCGCCGGCGGATCATCTCCTCCTGGTCGTTGATCTCCTCCTTGGCCGCCTGCACGACGGCGAGCGGCGGCGGCGCATCGCTGGCCGCCTGCTCGGCGACCTCCGCCTTGACCGTCTGCACGGCGACTTTCTCGCGCTCGAGGCGCTGCTCTTCGATGCGAGCCTTGCGCGCCTCTTCGCGCACGCGGGCCTCTTCGTCGGCCTGAGCGGAGCGGGCCTCAGCCTCGGCCTTGTCAGCTGCAAGCCGCGCCTCGACAGTCGGATCCGGCGCGCTCGGAGCTGAGGAGGGGGCGACGGCGCCCAGGGCACGCATGCGCTCCTGGATGCGCTTCTGCGCCTGCTCGCGGATCCAAGCCTGGCGCTCCTCGGGCGTGGCGTTCTTGGGCGGGCCGGCGGCCGGTGGCGGAGCAGCAGCGGCAGGAGCAGCAGCTGGCGCCGGCGGTGGCGGAGCGGCGCGCTCCACTGGGGCCGGCGGTGCGGGTGGTGCGGGCGCCGGGCTGCGCGGGCGCGCATCGCGATCGTCTCGCCGACGGCGTTCGTCGTCGCGCTCGCGGTCATCGTAGCGGTCGCGCTCCCGGTCGTCGTAGCGGCTGCGGTCGTCGCGGCGGTCCCGGTCGTCGCGGTCCTGCGCGGCAGAGCTGCTGCGCGAGTAGTCGCGGTCCGAGTCGCGGTACGCCGAGCCGCGGCTGTACGAGGCATCGTTGCGGCGGTCGCGCGCACGGCTCTCGTCGAGGCGGCGGTCGCGCTTCTTGGCGTCCTTGGCCTCGAGACGCTTCTCGAGCAGCGGCAGGCGCTCGTGCAGCAGGTGCATGAGCTCGCGCTCGGCCTTGCGCCGGCTCTCGCCCGACTCGCGGCCGCCGCGGCGGTTGTAGTACTCGATGTCGTCCTGCACGCGGCGGATGCGGAAGCGCAGCTCCTCCATCTCGCGCTCGAGCTCGCGCGCATCGTCGTCGTCGTCGGACTTGTTGCCATCGTCGAGCATACGCTGTGTGCTCGTCAGCTGGCGCTTCATCTCGCTGAGATCGTCGGCAGCGCTCTCGCCGCCGTAGCGCACGGTGCGCCGGTCGAGATGGCGCGAGCTGCTCTTGTAGCCGCTCGTGGCGGAGCCGTCCTCGTGCTTGTACGCGGCGGCGTCCTTCTTGGGCACGCCGCCGGCGCCCGGCGCCACGGGGTTCTCGTGGAAAGAGCGCGTCTTGGAGTACGACGTGTTGGAGTTGCTGCCGGCCTCGGGAATGTTGAGGCCCGTCGTGTTGCGCACGTTGGTGTCGCGCTTGAGCAGGTCCTTGAGGAAGTCGACGCTCTCCGACAGGTCGCGCGCCGAGGGCGGGATGAGCTCCGGCGGCAGCTCGTTGGGCATGTCGTTGCCGTTCAGAGCTGTGGGCGCAGCGTGTCAGTGGAGGGCTCTTCCGAAAGGCGTACTTAGGCACGCACCGCGGTAGATGAGGCCCATAGCAACGTGGAACTCGGCGAGGTTGAGCTTGCCGCGGTTCTCCGTGTCGGAGAGGTGCCACACCTGCATCAGGCGGTCCTGGTCGAGGCCGCTCTGCCCGAAGACCTCGCGCGCCACGTCGCCCGAGACGAAGCCGGTGCCCTGCTGGTCCCATGCACGGAAGATGGCGTCGTACGACTTGCGCTCCTCCTTGCTGAGCGCCCACGGGATGCGCGGCTCGCGCGTGCCGGCCTGCTGCTGCGAGAGCGTCTGGATGCTCGACTGAAAGTTGGCCGGCTGCATCGAGGCGTTGCTGAAGTTCATGTTGGACGCCAGCGGTGCGCCGCCGCTGAACGGCTGCGACGCCGGCAGGAACTGCGAGCTCATGAGCTGCATGCGCGGGTCCATCGGCATGCCCGTCATCTGCGGCATGAGGCCCGTCTGCTGCGGCTGCATGCCGGGGTAGCCGGTCATCTGCGGCGAGAGGCCTTGCTGCTGCTGCGGGCGCATCATGCCCGTCTGCTGCGGCGCGAGGCCGGGCGACGGCGAGAGGAAGCGGTTGGGCTGCTGGCCGCCGAGCATGCCACTGCCGCCAGGGCCGAGCATGCCGGGCGACGGCGCGCCGCCGCCGCCGAAGCGCTGCTGTGCCATGCCGGGACCGCCCAGGCCCATGCCACCCATGCCCATGCCCATGCCGCCCATGCCCATGCCCGTTGCCTGCGGCTGCATGCCCATGCCCATGCCGCCCATCATGCCGGTCTGCTGCGGCTGCATGCCCATCATGCCCGTCTGCTGCGGCTGCATGAAGCCCTGCTGCTGCATCGGACGCTGCTGCTGCTGCTGCTGGAACTGGCCCTGCTGCTGCTGCGGATAGCCGGTCATCTGCGGCTGCATGTAGCCCTGCTGCTGCGGCTGGCCCTGCTGGCCGCCCCACTGGCCGGCGCCGTACATGCTTGCGGCGGCGGCGTGTGGTCCTAGCGGCGGGCGGGCGGGAGTGCGTGTGTGGGCCGGTGTGGAGAGGGCGTGAGGCGCGAGGATGCGATGCGCTTGGAGGGGTGCGGGTGAGAAGAACGAAGGGCGCCAGGTGGAGCGACGGATGCAGCATCCACCCAGCAGCACAGGCCAGCAGCGCGCGTCAGCAGCGGGCGGGGGTGCCTTTGCCTGGGCCGGGCTCGGCACGCTGCCAGCGCGCGCACGGCACAGGCACAACGGCTGCCCCGGCGCTGCTCCCGCGCAGCGTGCCGATCGTCACACTGCGCCGGGGCTGTGCTCCGCCTGTATTCGCAGGTACAACGGCCGCACCCCTCGACTACAGCCGAGTTGAAGCTCCCTGCGCACGGCCTCGGCGCGCGACTCCCGCCGGCGTGGAGGCATGCGGACATCTCCCGGCCTGGCCCACCCCTCCTCCTCACCTCCATCCGCCGTCGAGTAGACTGCTAGTCCTTGGCCGCGCACCCTGCACTGCACCGCATCTCACCTCTACACCCTCGCCCGCCATGTCCGCGCCCACCGTGCACCACCTCTCCCTCGGCCCGCTCACCGCGCACGCCTTCAATGCCGACCGCACGCGCGTCGCCGTGTGCCCCAACTCGCACGAGGTGCTCATCTACGCCCTCGCCGGCGGCGCATGGACGCTCGCCGCCACGCTCGCCGAGCACGACAAGCTCGTGACGAGCGTCGACTGGGCGCCGCACACCGACCGCCTCGTGACGTGCAGCCAGGACCGCAACGCGTACGTGTGGACGCGCGACGCCGACGCCGTGCCGCGCGCCGGCGCCTCCGAGGTGTGGAAGCCGACGCTCGTGCTGCTGCGCCTCAACCGCGCCGCCACGTGTGTGCGCTGGAGCCCCAACGAGGACAAGTTCGCCGTCGCCTCGGGTGCCCGGTTAGTGCTGCGCGGGTCTGGAGGGCCTGAGAGGCAGTGCGCACGGATCAGTAACGCAGCTCTCTGTGTCGGCCTTCGAACCCTGCCTGTCCTTTCTTTTCACCCAGCCGCTCACGCCTTCGCTCGCAGCATCATCTCCGTGTGCTCCTTCGAGGCCGAGAACGACTGGTGGGTCGCCAAGCACATCCGACGCCCGCTGCGCAGCACGATCCTCTCGCTCGACTGGCACGCCAACAACGTGCTGCTGGCGGCCGGCTGCGCCGACATGACGGCGCGCGTCTTCAGTGCCTTCATCAAGGGCATCGACGCCAAGCCGGCGCCGAGCGTGTGGGGCGAGCGCCTGCCGTTCGGCACTGTGTGCGGCGAGTGGAAGACGCCTGCTGGCGGCTGGGTGCACGGCGTGAGCTTCTCGCCCGATGGCGACGCGCTGGCGTTCGTCGGTGAGTAACGCAGTCCACACATCCCCGTCTCGCCACATGCTGACCCACCTCGCAGGCCACGACTCGTCCCTGACGATCGCCTACCCCTCGGGCCCCGACGCGCCGCCGCACGCCGTGCACGTACTGCGCTCGCCGACGCTGCCGTATGTGTCGGTGCAGTTCGCCTCGAACGGCTCGCTTGTCGCCGCCGGGCACGACTGCCAGCCGATGCTCTTCACGGGCAGCGCCGAGGGCGGCTGGAAGCTGGACCGCTCGCTCGACGCTGCGGCGCTCGCGGGCGGCGCTGGCGGAGCTGCTGCGCCGCCCGTGCCCACACGCGCCCCTGGCGGCCCTGGTCGCCTGAACAACGAGGCGTTCAACCGCTTCAAGTCGGCCGACGCGCGCGGCGTGCCTGCTGCCTCGTCGTTTGCGCCCTCGGCCAGCGCCGGCAGCGGCGCCAGCGGCAGCGTCGCCGGCGGCCTGGGTGCCGTGGCGGGCGCGAGCGTGGGCGCCGACGGCGAGCTGCACACGACGCACCAGAACACCATCACCTCCATCCGGCCGTACAAGGGCGACGCGCAGCAGCTCTCGCACGTCAGCACCAGCGGCGTCGACGGCCGCCTCTGCATCTTTGCCGTACCCGCGGCCGGCAGCGCGGCTGCGCTGGCCAGCGGCATCGCGTCGATGCGCGTGGCCTGATCTTGTCTGGTACGACCTCGCAATGCTTGTGTAACGAATGCTTGATCTTGCGCGACCCGCTTGCGACGCAGGGTGGAAGAAGGAAGAGAGTCTATGTCGCGGTTGATGATTCGGAGCTCTCGCTGCGCCTGGTCTGCTCGACATGACGTGGCCCTGCGCGGCTGGACTGACGAGAATGAGTGTGTAAGTCAGAGCTCAGAGCAGGCGGACCTTGAGGCAGAGTTGGAGCTGCACCCGTCCTTGCGTCTTGCCACTGAGCAGCTGCTGGCAGCTTGAAGTGAAGTGAAAGGAAGTGCGAGGAGAAGAGTGCGCACGGTCCAGGCGGGATGGTCGGGAAGCGACCGCGCCCCGTGGGAACAGCACCCGGTCTGTCTGTCCGACGCCGCGCTCGCCCTCGACTCCACCTGGCTTTCAACCACCACACCCTCCAGGCATCGCTTGCGAGCCGTGCACCCACGCTCAAGCATCTTGCGACGTGTCCGTCACCTTGGAACACCTCACAGTTCCGGCCAGCCCGGCGCACCTCGCCTCTCGCACACGCGCGCACGCTGATCGCCGCCGGCGCCTCGCGCACACGCACCCCAGCCGGTGGATGCGGGCACCTCGGCTGCGCTGCTAGTGTGCAACTCGACGAGCAGCTCGGCCGTTTGCAGCGTGCGGCGGGTCGCGCGGCGCCGCGCTTGGAGCCATGGCGTCCAACTACTGGCTCTCGTCGCAGTGGTGCGTATGTGCAGCGAGGACGAAGAGATGCAGGACCGGCGTGGCTTGGGCAGGGAGCGATGGTGGAGGTCTCTGCGCGGGCCAGAGCAGCTCGGCAATGCGCCTTATGCTGGACCCTCTCCGTGCGCTCAGCTCTGAACCATCGCAGGCTGGCCGTGCTGGAGCGACGTGGCCCTCCATCCCTCGAGGCATCGCCCTTGCCGGCAGCGTGTGCTGACGCAACACCCCACAGCAACCACTGGCTGTTCACTCGCGCACAGCTGGCCACGGCGCGCGCCGAGGACGAGCGGTATGCCGAGCATCCGGATGAGGTGGCGGCCATTGGCGTGTGGGCGTGCAACAGTGAGTCAGGTGGAACAGCGGCGAGGGCGTAGCGGGCGGAGCGCAGAGGCGGCGACGTGACCTAGACAGGAGAGGCTTGTCGACAATGCGCTTTGAGGGCGACCGGAATGCCTCGCCGCTGACACGCATGCTCTCAGTGATCGCCACGCTCACCAAGCGGCTGAATCTGCGGCAGCGCGTCACCGCCACGGCGAGCATCTACTTCCGCCGCTTCTACGCCCGCTCGGCCAATGCCTACGCCGCGACGGACCCGGCGCTCGTGGCGACGGCGTGCGTGTATGTCGCAGCCAAGGTCGAGGAGACGCCAGTGCATGTGCGCTCCGTCATCGCAGAGGCGCACAAGATCTGGACTGGTGTGTAAGGCTCGTATGTAGAGCTGTGTCCTTTGCTGACTTGCTGTCCCCAGAGTTGGGTCATCCCGACTTTCCTAGCGACGTCGCAGCGCTGGCAGAGATGGAGTTCTACCTCTTCGAGGAGCTGGACTTCCATCTCATCGTCCATCATCCTTACCGCGCGCTGCTTGCCATCTCCGGTTCCGTCGGCAAGGCTGCGCTGCTGCGTGCCGACAAGGCGGCGGGTGTTGGGCTGGGCCTCGGTATCCCAGGTCTCAACGAGACGAGCTTCGGCAGCGGTAATGGCGGCGGAGTCGATCTCGAGATGGCGAGCGCGACTGCTGCTGCGGCGGGGCTGGACGAGGAGCAGGCCAAGGCGTGGGAGGCCGACCGAGCCGCGCTGACTCGCGGAGACGATGGTCAGCCACTGGCACGCCTTGAAGAGCTCGAGGAGGCGGCGCTGCAATTCGCCTGGTTCGTGCTCAACGATACGTACCGCGCCGACATCAGCCTGCTCTATCCGCCACATCTCATCGCCATTGCCGCGCTCTACCTCGGCCTGCTGCTGCATCCGACATCGCGGCAGCGCATGAGCAAGTCGGTGCAGCTCATGGCCTCGCGGCGCGACAAGTGGCGGCATGCGTGCGAAGAGCACGCCGTTCGGTCGGCTGCCGCGGGTCAAGCTCACGCTGCGGCTGCCAGCGGGTCGAGGCGTGCGGGCAATGGCGTGCCGCCCGGCGGAGGGAGCGCTCAGTCACCGCAGTACGCCTACACGCCGTCTGCGAGTCACGCCTCGCCGGCGCCCGGCAGCTCGAGTCTGCGCGGTCTGGCCTCGCTGCCGATGCGACCGGCGCACCTGCCCGTGCGGCCTGGAGGTGTCGCGGCCACTTCGACGCCCAGCACGCCCTTTCCGCAGCAACACGGCGCCGGCACAACACCACGCTCTGCCGGCGGTGCAGCGTACTCGCTCGACTCGCCCGGCGCCTCCTCTGCCGTGTCGACGCCGCCAGACTCAAGCGCCATGCCCTCTGGTGCGCCCGCGCCAGCCGAGCTTCCACGAGTAGCTCCGCTGCCGCCGCCACCAGCGCCGCCGCCAGATGCGCTGACCTTCCTGGCCGGACTCAACGTCGACATCCGGCAGATCGCCGAGATCGTGCAGGACATCCTCGGCATGTACGAGCTGTGGCACCGCCTCGATGCGCCGCCGGCCGAGTCCGAGAGCAAGCCGAGTGGCGCCTCGGCCGCGGCCGGACCCGCCTTTGGCGCAACGCCCGCGGGCGGCATGATCTCGGACGGCAGTGGCATGCTGCAGCGCATCGAGCGCATGCGCGAGCGGCGCCGCACGGAGCTGCTCATGCTCGCCGCTGCCGGCGGTGGCGCGATACCCAACAAGCCGAGCACGCGGTGACTGGCGCCGCCGGACGCCATCAGATGTGCACTGGAGGCGCTCCTGGGAGCGGCAGAGCCGGAGCAAGCATTTTCATTCGCAGGGTGCAAAGGGGAATCAGTTGAGCGGCACGAGGCTTGCGTCTCGCGCAGGGAGCGGGTAGCAGGGGAGGGGGAGTCGTTGCGTGTGGAGTCGGCGCGAGCAGCAAGAGATGGCGCGTTGAGGTGAGGCAGCGCCGGTGAGATTGAGCAGCGAGATGGAATGGGCCTAGCTTTAGTCTTCCTCCTCCGACTCCTCCTCGCGCATGCGCATGCGGCTGCGGCTGCGGAAGCCGGGGAAGCCGCCGCCGGCAAAGCGCTGCGACGGCAGCTTGCCCATGGCCGACTGCGAGCGCGGCGGCAGGCCGCGGTCGTCGATCGGCGTGCTGACGGCGCGCAGGCGCTCGCTGAAGCCGGGCTTGGGCGGCGCCAGGCCGGCCAGGTCGTCGACCGTCGTGCGCGAGCTGCGGCTGCGCAGCGTCGGGTTGGCCCAGGAGGCGAAGTTGATGCGTCCCTTGTCCCCGCCGGCCTGCGGCGCAGCGCCAGTGCCCGGGTTGAACGGCGGCAGGCCAAGGCCGAGGCGCGAGAAGTCGCCGGATCCGCGCCGTGGCAGCGGTGCTGGCTCGGCCTTGGGCGCCACTTGCGACTCGCGCTTCGACTTGCCAAACGACGGCAGCTTGAAGCGGCTCTTGCGCTTCTCGGCCGCGGGCGTCGCGTCGGAGCCCTCCGATGCGAAGTTGCGATGCGGAGTCATAGCCCGCGCGGGCATGTCAAGGCGGCTCGAAGGCCTCTGAGTCACGCGTGGGCCGGTCTGGTAGTACTGCTGTTGCTGCTGCTGGAAGTTCGACGAGAGCGACGACGGCAGCGGCGGCACGTGGTCGGCGGCGCTGTTCTCGCTTGCGGTGTCGCGCTGCGGGTTGCGAGGCGGACGCTTGGGCTGCGAGCCGCCGGCGGGCATCGAGCTGGAAGAGGCAGCACCACGCAGAGCGTTCATGCTCTTGCGCCCGTCGTACTGCAGCGTGCTCGAGTTCGAGGGAGACGCCGGGAAGCTGTTGTTGCCGCTGTTCGCGTAGCCCGAGCGACCGTCCTGCATGCCGCCAGAGGCCATGCGGCCATGCACCATCGGGCCATTCGGGTTGTGCATCGGCGGTGTCTGCTGCTGCTGCATCTGCTCACGGCGGCTGGCACGCGACGAGGCGATGCTGGCCTGATCCGCATCCTGGCCGACGCCTTGCGGACGAGACGAGGTGTCGCGCGATGAGGTGCGTTGAGGCGCACTGAGAGGAAAGACAAGCGTGAGTAAGAGGTGCGCAAGGTGATCAGACCGGCACTCACAAGGACGAGGTACCACGCGTTGCGGAGACGGCTGGCGACGGAGGCACTGCCGCGCCGTTGTACGATGCCTGAGCCTCGCGTCGGCCGTCGCCTGGGGCGCTGTTGTTCAGCTGCGAGCCAGAGGGCACGCTCCGCAAGGCGCTGGACCCCGACTGGCGCTGCTGCGTGGGCTGGGGTGACTTCGTCGGCACGGCAGGGGCCTCCTCGACAGCCGGTGAGGCGGGTGGCAGACGCGAGTCGTGCCGCGGCGGCGGCAGCGGCCCGGTCTGGAAGGGGCCCATGTCGCCGCCGAGGCCGCCGCCAATCATCATGTCGAACGAAGTCTGGCTGTTCATACCCGGCGGATGCTGGTACACGTCGCCGGCGATGGGAGATACGACATGTTCAGGCTCCGGTGCTTGCGTGCCGCCCAAGACGTTCGAAGTAGACGCGCGCGAGCTTTGGGTTAGCTCTTGCTGCGCGCGCGACGGCGCCAGGTCGAGCGAGATGTCCGGGCCGAGAGAGCCAGCGCGCCGGTTCCGTGCGCTGCTGGGGCTCGGGGAACGGCGAGAGCTCGAGTCGCGACTGTAGTCGAACGAAGATGGCGTGGCCTGTCGGTCGCTCGAGCTGCCACCGCCGCCGGCCAGCTTAGAAAGGAAGCCGCGCAGGCCGCCCTTCTTCTTCTTCTTGATTGAGTCCTTGCGCCCGCGGTTCGTGTCGCGCGAGGTGTCGCGCTCGTCGGGCATCGAGTAGCTCGGCTGCTGTTGCCTCTCGGGAGCTGGCGGAGCAACGTCGCCATCGCCCGGGAAGCCATAGTACGCGCGGTTGATCGCACCCGGGCTAGCTGCACCCAGCGGCGAGCCAGGCACAAAGCCTTGCTGGGTCACACGGTGCTCGACGCGGTCCTCGAGGCCGACATGCATGTCGACCATCGACCCGCTCTGCGCGAGCGAGAGAGAAGAGTTGGCGCGCGTGAGGGCGCCCGAGCTGCCGCCTTGCGCGAATGGCCGAGCCGGCGGCGCCAGGCTCACGGGCGAAGAGGGATTCGGCGTGCCGTGCATCGCGCCCTGGATGGAGCGCAGGTCCTGCGCGCTGCCCACACGCATCGGCGTCGGCGTGACCATGGCCGAGCGGCGTGGAATGCTGGCATGCCCGGCGCTCTGCTCGTCGAGTGGCTGCCCGGACAGGCGCTTGCGCTCGTCTTCTGTGGCTGCGGCGAACTGCTGCAGCTGTGAGGGCACCTTCGCGCCTGCGCCGTAGCTTCCTCGGCTACCTGCGAGAACCGCTGTCGACGGCTCTGCCGTGCTGGCAACCATCTTGCGCCGCGCATCGCGCGCGTGCGCAATGTCGCGCTCCTTGGCCTCGCGATCCGCAGGCGCCAGAGTCTGCTCTTCGATCAGCAGGCTTCCAGACCCGCGCTGACCCCGGTTCTTGCTCGAGAGCTTGGCCACCAGGTCGGCAGGGCTGCCGCCCGAGCCTGTGCGCACCATCTTGTTGTCGTACTCGTCCGGCGTGACGACCGAAGAGCCAATCGCTGTGTGCGGCGACGGCCGCTGAGGCAGGTCTCGATCGAGGCCGGCGTTTGCGCGTGCGCGCTGCTCCATGGCGATGTACTTGGCCTGGATGGCAAGGAAAGTCTGCAGCGTGCGCCACCGGTGCGACGAGGCAGGCGGATTCTACAGATGTACGGCGTGTCAGCAGTCGCGACAGGCCGCATGAGGCAAGAGACCGGACTGACCATCTGCGTGTGCAGCTTGAGACGCTCGGCCGTGAGCGGGTCGCCCTTGGCCACGCGCTTCACGCGGACGCGCGCTCCTGTCGGTCGCGGCGGCAGCGGGACGCTTTCTCTTGGTGCTGGCGCCTGGTCTCCAGAAGCGCTTTCCGACGCCTGCGGGTTGTTGCGCGCCTCGCGCTCGCGCTCCTTGCGCGCGTCCTCCTCGACCTCGATCTTGCACGCCTCTCTGAAGTCGCGGTCGCTCTCGCGCTCCCAGAGGCTGGCGCCGAGCACGTGCACGTCAATCATGTCCTCGTCGCGCATCATGCACTCGAGACACACTTCCGGGTCGTTGGGGCTTCGTCGGACGCCGTCGGGACCAATGAGGCCGGAGAGCAGCCCATCAGGGCGCTGCTGCAGCTCGAAGGGAGCCACGAGACTGCGCTGAGGAAGCGTGCCAGGGTATTGCCGGACCTTGGTGGCGCTCGTGCTGGGTGAGGGGAACGAGGGATACGGCCCGTTGGCGCCGCCGGCCATGTCGCCTGTGGCGCCCATGGCCATGTTGATGGCACCGACACTGCGGCGCTGGTCGCGCGCCTGCTGGCGCTGCAGCTGCTGCGTGCTGAGCACGCCCGAGCTGGTGCGCGCCTTGGCCTTCGCATCGCCCATCAGCGGTCCGTCTGTGACCGGCGCGCTGTTCTGCCGCAGGCCATTCGGCTGCTGCATCGGGTCAAGCACCTCGGCCTGCGGCGAGTCAAGTGGGAGCGTGCCCAGAGACGCGATGGGCGAGTAGCTGGCGGAGGCGCGCATCGGGGCGCTCCGGTCATCGCGCGCGACCTCTGCGGCTGGGACCATCTGCAGAGGCTTCATCGAGCCACGGAACGTCGTCTTGCGCGCGGCGTTGGCGTTCTTAGACGCATTCTTGGCGCCGGCTGCGAGTTGCTTCGCCTGCGCGCGCTCCCACTCGGCGCGCGCCTCGACCTCGCCCTCTGGCGGCGGCGACGGCTCACGAGGCGGCGTCTCAGCAGATGGCGAGGAGGCGCGCGAGATCGACTCGGCGAGAGGCGCAGATGACTGCACCGGCGCCTCGGCCAGAGCTGCACGCGGCAGCATCTGACCCGAGGACAATCGGCGGCCCATCGGCGTGGACAGATCGACAGGGCTGCCTTGCGGCTGGGCTGTCGCATCTGCACGAAGTGCGTCCGTGTCTACGTCTGGCGTGGCGCTGGCATCGCCGAGGGCCGATGTGGTGATCTTCGCGAGCGGAGCGCGGCGGAAGTCCGAGACCGGCGCGGGCGCCTCGTCGGGCACCGGCGAGAACTCGTGCTGCCGATCACGAGAGGACGCTGCCACCACGCTGGCCGGCAGAGGCGGCGGGATGACGTTGTCGGAGAGCTCAGGCGAGGCCATGCTCCCGAGCTGCAGTTGCCGACTCTCGCTCAGCCTTCGCGGATCGTCCTTGGCTGGTGGCACTGGGCCAGGTGCATCGCGGGACGGATACCCGGCTGGTGACGGCGGCAGCGAGGAGTCGAGGCGTGCCCGCAACTGTGGCGAGGGTACCTCCATGAGGCGCCCTGCGGATGCACGACGTCCGGCATCGTCGTACGGCCGGCCGCCAGATGCGCGGCGCTGGTAGATGCTCGAAGGAGCGCTCGCGCCGCTCGGCGGGCCCGAGGGCAGTGTCGCCGCTTCCTGAGACGTGTACGAGGCGTCGCGGCTCGGCTGGTGCGGCAGAGGAAAGTCGCGCGTGACATCTTGCAGCTGTTTGCTCGACGAGCGAGAGTGCCCCGGCCGCACCGTCTGGTCACGATGCACGCTCTCGCCATTGTCTGGCCGGCTGATTACCACGTCGTCGAGATCCTCGGTGACCTCGGCGGCGCTAGCATCGTGCGGCGCGGCTGTCAACCCCGGCGATGACCCGAGATCGAGCACAGCAGAGCCCGACGCCGAGGCCGAGCGCGAGCGCGAGCCCAGCGTGCTGGTCGCACTTTGCGAGGGCGCGCGTGGCCTCATCTGCGAGCTGCCGCCTGCAAGAGGACTGAATGCCTGTCGAGGCGAGGCGAGCAGGCCATTGGTCTTCGGCGGCGGCGCCGGCGCCCATGTACCGCGGCCGGCCCAGCCTCCAGGCACGCCAGGCACCTGCTCAGAGTCCGGACTCGAGCCATACACGTGCTGCGCCTGTGACTGCAGCCAGGGCTGTATCGGCGGGCCGACGTCGAGCTGCTGCAGGCGCTCATCGAGATCGCTCCGGCTGTGGTTGCTCGGGTAGCTGCCAGAGAGCGCAGTCTGGAAGGACATGACGCTGGCGCGCTTTGCATCGTACAGACCAGCCGAGCCGCTCGTGCCGTTGCTGTCGCGGCGCGGCTCTCGGAGCGCATCGCGGCTCGAGTCGCGGCTCATAGAGGTGCTCGGCCGGCTGGCGCCAGGGATCGGCAGGCCGTTGATGTCGACAAAGGCCTCGCGCGAGGGAGCAGACGAGCCGCTGTCGCCGCGCTGAGCATACGCATCTGCCGAGGAGCCCGGGAAAGACGGGCTGCTCGTGCGGGCCCACTCTTCTGAGCCGACGCGCGGCGGCGTGGCCACGAAGCGCCGCGTCTTGGCCTGCTGTGGCGTGCCGTCTGGCGTGTCCATCGTGGCAGTGCCAGCGGCTCTTGGTGTGGAGCGTTCGGACTGTGCAACCTGCGATGCGGATGCCTGTGGAGAGCCCCAGGTGCCGGACGAGCCGGCCTTCCGCGGCGATGCGCGGTCTTGCTGCCGCGCTGTACTGTCCTGGCTGGCGACACGGGCATGCGACGGCACCACGCCGCGCGTCTCTTCGTTGGGCATCGCTGCAGCGAGGTGTGAGCAGGCTGCAACAGCGGGCGTTGCGGAGCTGCACTCACGGGAGCTGCGCAGAGCGTCCCAGCTCAGCCCTCGCGGGCGGGTCTGCACTGATGCCAGGCCGCCTTGTGCGGCGCGAGGACTGCTGCTGGTGGAGCCGACGAGGCCCTCAGTGGCTCGCCGCACGCCGTCCGAGTCGGCGCGCGGCAGCGACGGCGAGGCAGTGAGGTCGAAGCCGCCGTCGAAGTTGATGTTGCGCGCCCACGTCGGCTCGCGGCGCAGGCCGGGCTTGCCGTCGCCGAGCAGGCTCGCGCGTGCGGCCGCTGCGGCGCCGTTTGTGGCTGGCGAGTCGCGAGATGCAGGATCAGGCGCCACAGAGGTGCGCCCGACCCACGAGGGCGAGGAGCGGATGTCGGCCGGCATGCTGCTCGGCGGACGCAGCGCGGCAACGGATGCTGCGCGGACAGGTGCCGGCGAGGCGGACTGGCGTCTCAGACGAGGCTGCGACTGCTACAGCTGCTGGTGCTGGCGAGGCCGCAGCTGCCACCTGCCGCAGCACGCTTGCCAGACGGCCTGGCAGCGGCCAGCGCACGCGGCGGCCACGCAGGGGCTGCGGGAGAGACGCGCGCGGGGCGGCTGCGCGGAGAGGAGCGCGGCAAAGGGGCAGGCACGGCGTGTGCGAGTGGCGGATGATGGAGCGCCGCAACGCAGACGCAGCGAAGGTGGGAAGAAGGAGGTCGGGAGGAGGCAGCAGCGGCGGCGACGGCGACGGCGACGGCGATGTGTGAGGCGGAGAGGCGCGAGCGCCGCCGCGACGGCGCTTTCCCGACTCCACGGCGGCACGGCCGCGGCCAGCGACGCCTCGCGCCGCCGCGCTGCACGCCGAGTTCGCAGCGGCAGCGGACGCGGCACCGGCGGCAGCAAGGCCAGATGCAGCGCAGCAAGCTCAACGCAGCAGATCCGCAGCACCGGGCAGCATCAGCGCCTGAGCGCAGTGCAGACCGCAGCTGCTGCTGCACGGCAGAGGCGGTGGCTGCTCCCGGCCGCCTGAGATCCAGGCGCCCGAGCAGCTTGCTGCAGCGCAGAACTCCCCGTGAGACTCTCTGCAACGCCGGGAGGGGCAGACGTGCTTGTGCTGCTGCTGCGCTGGCGCGGTGCCGGCACCTTTGCTGTCAGCAGCGCAGCGCAAGGCTCACGCTGTGCTGCACCGACGCCGCTCTCGTCTGCGGCTGCGCTCTCTGCCGCGCTGCCGCCGCAATCCCCGCGCTCCCCGCCGAATAAGCGCGCTCGCGGCACCGCGCCTGTCTCGCCGGGTGATGAGATCGAGCTCGGCGAGGCACGCGGCCGCATGAATCGTGCTTCGATTACCGACGACGACGGCGGGTAGGAGGCGTGGCTCAGCGGTTCAGACGTGAGAGAAACCTGCACCAGGGCGGCAGAAGGGTGGCTGTAGAAGCAGCAGGCGGCAGCTCACACCTCTCTGCTCTCTCTCTGCTGCGTCACAGCACGGCAGATGCAGCTGTCGGCGGTCGAACAGCGACATCGAGGTACCACTGCGAGCCGCACAAGCAGGCCCTTGGTGGAGGGACAGCTGCAGAGGCCGCACAGCAGCGCACGTTGCGGTTGTGAGCCCGGGCACTTTGGACGCCAGCCACAGAACGCAGCTGATGGCTTCCCGCGTGCCGTCGCGCCGGAGCCGCCGTCGACGTTTGACGTGCTCAATCAGCATCAGAATTGTGAATGAGGAGCAGCCCCCAGAATAGTAGCGAAGCTCGTCCGGAACGTTTATCATCCCGCGACCCGCACTCGCACCCCGGCGCTGAAGGCATGGAGTGACTTGCGCTTGTGAACGAGGCTACCGTGTTGCATCGGCCGCCAAACGGGCAAGAGAAGCCAATGCGATGAGTACGTGTGCTGTGGTGACCGGGACATCAGGCTCCTGTCGCATATGAAGCAGCATGACAGGCGCATGCCGAGCCGCAGCACGAAGTCAGGCAGGGAAGGGATGAAACGATCTGAAGGATCGTTGTCGCGAGCCGTGCCGGAGCGGCACCGGCGCCGGTAGCCGTACAGCGCCGTCCGAGGATAAGTCATACGGCTCCAGAAACGTCTGACCAGAATAATGAACCGTACAGCTGACCTGTATCTGCCTTGCGATCAGCTGTGCCAGGCCGTCTTGGTCAGGCTTCGCGGGCGCGGCGCTGAGGGATGGAGGTCGTCCAGGCGGCGTGGGAGCAGGCGCGCCAGCCACGTGGCCATCGGCGCCCGCCGGGCGGCCGCGCCGCGCCGCGAGCAAGCTTCCAGCCAGCGGCGCGGCGCCGAGTGCTCAGCGCCGGCCGGGCGTGCGAGCGGCACAGGCGGCCGGCCGTCGCCGCCAGAGAAGCAAGGCGAGCGGCTCGACATCGCCGGCGCACGCGCATCCTTCCTTACCCTCTCCCTCCCTCACATTCCTCTCCCTTTCGCTGCAATGTCGGCTCGCCTTCTTGTGCAGAGCGCACTGCGCGCTCCCCGCCCGGCCGCCCTGCGCGTCGCCGCGCTGCCGCGTGCCTTTGCCTCGCACGCCACGCGCCAGGTGAGCATGCGCTCCGGCCCCGATGAGCAGAGGCGGCTGCAGCGCCGGACGTCGCAGTGTCACTCGGCGGACGTGAGGCGGACAAAAGAGAGCGCGAGCGTACAGGCTGTGCCGCAGCTAGCTGCGATGCTCCTCTCTGCGCACGGCCTTCTCTCGAGGCCCCCTCTGTCTTGCCCGTGCGCTGGCCGGCACGAAGCTGACGCTCTCCGCCTCGCTCCAGCCCATCACGCAGACGACGACGCTCGCCAACGGCCTCACCGTCGCCACCGAGTCGAACCCGGCGGCGCAGACGGCCACCGTCGGCGCCTGGATCGACGCCGGCAGCCGCGCCGAGACGGACCGCACCAACGGCACGGCCCACTTCCTTGAGCACATGGCCTTCAAGGGTGAGTGCTGAGCGCATCGCGGCGGAGTGTTGAGCGCGCGCAGGCGGTGATGATGCGGAGAGTACTCAGCTCGCGATAGGCGGCATGGGTCAGCCCGGGATAGGCGGCGTGGGCACGTTAATGGAGCGCAGCAGAAGCGAAGGCGTGCTACTTCTCTCTGAAGCTGCGGCGGCTTGCGTTGCCTGCCGGCCCCTCGAGATCGCCAGGGCTTCGCATTGCTCTGCATTATCTTGGCCTCTCTCTCTGCCAGATTACTGACGCGTTGATGACCAGGCACCGGCCGGCGCAACCAGCACCAGCTCGAGCTCGAGGTGGAGAACCTCGGCGCGCACCTGAACGCCTACACGTCGCGCGAGCAGACGGTCTACTATGCCAAGGCCTTCCGCAACGACGTCGACAAGGCTGTCGACATCATCTCGGACATCCTGCAGAACTCGAAGCTCGAGGCCGGCGCTGTTGAGCGCGAGCGTGATGTGATCCTGCGGGAGCAGGAGGAGGTGGACAAGCAGCTGGAGGAGGTTGTGTTCGACCACCTGCACTCGGTCGCGTTCCAGGGTGAGTGCAGCGGGCAAGAGACGGAGACGGAGGCGGGACTGCCGAACAGGCAGCTGCGTGGGCCTGCTTGCTGACGCACGGGTGGCTTTTGCAGGCCAGGCCCTCGGCCGCACCATCCTCGGCCCCAAGGAGAACATCCTGTCGATCAAGCGCGAGGACCTTGCTGAGTACATCAGCACCAACTACTCGGCCGACCGCATGGTGCTCGTCGGTGCCGGCGGCATTGAGCACGAGGAGCTCGTGAAGCTGGCCGAGAAGCACTTCTCGAACCTGCCCTCGTCGTCGGCCCCGCTCAAGGTGGGCGGCGCTGCGGCTGCGCCGACGAAGTTCATCGGCTCCGAGGTGCGCATCCGCGACGACACCTCGCCGACGTGCAACATTGCCATTGCCGTCGAGGGTGTGTCGTGGTCGAGCCCCGACTACTTCCCGATGCTCGTGCTGCAGTCGATCATGGGCAACTGGGACCGCAGCCTCGGCTCGAGCCCGCTGCTGAGCTCGCGCCTGAGCCACATTGTCAGCTCGCAGAACCTGGCCAACAGCTTCATGCACTTCAGCACGAGCTACTCGGACACGGGCCTGTGGGGCATCTACATGGTCTCGGAGAACCTGACGAACCTCGACGACATGGTGCACTTTACGCTGCGCGAGTGGCAGCGCATGAGCTCGGCGCCGACGGAGGGCGAGGTGGAGCGTGCCAAGAGCCAGCTCAAGGCGAGCCTGCTGCTCGGCCTCGACGGCACGACGGCCATTGCCGAGGACATTGGCCGCCAGCTCGTCACGTCGGGCAAGCGCTACACGCCCGCTGAGATCGAGGCCGCCATCTCGGCCATCGGCCCGAAGGACATCCAGCGCGTTGCGCAGAAGTACCTCTGTGAGTAGCCTGCGTCTGGCTTGCATCTCGTCACCTGCTCACCCCTGCCTCGTAGGGGACGCCGACATTGCCATTGCCGCACACGGCCGCGTCGAGGGCCTGCTGTCGTACGACCGGATCCGGGCGGACATGTCGTCGATGATCTACTAGACGGAGAGCGCCGCACGCGCGCGACGTGAGAGAGCTGCGTCGCTGCGCGCCGGATGTGCCGCAGCGTGGGGAGAAATGAAAGCTGCTTCTGGACTCGAAGAGACGGCAAGCAGCGTGGATCGATGAGGCGTGTACGAGGCGCCTGCAAACACTCGACAGCCGGCGTCGTTGGCGAGCAGTAGACGCTGCGCTCTGCGGAACCGTTGTCGCAGTCAGCTCCGCTCGACGATCCTCATCGCAGCCGCCGATGCCGCACACGCCTTGGAGAGTGAGGTGCTGACCGCTGGCCTGCGCGTTCGCCAGATCTGCTTGCTTTGTGCTGCTTCTGTCGGCGCGGCACAAGCGCCGCCGGAAGCTTCGCCGCGCCGCAGCCGCGGCAGGAGACTTCGCCTAGCCGCGTGCCCTGCATCTGAGACTGAGATTAGGGCTGCGATGCAGACGCAGGCCTCCTCACGATGTAGGCAGAAGCAGCAGAGAGCTCAGGCGGTGCTTGCGCGAGCTGCAGCGCAGGACCTCCGAGCCAGAAGACGCGCGCGGTGCGCTGCGAACGCGCGGGGAGCGCCGCGCCGACCGCCGCGCGAGCCATGTCACACCGCACATGGGAGCGCGACCTGCCCAAACGGGGATGCCGGCCAGGCACGGCTGCGGCGTCCATACACATCGCAGCGCTGCGGTGCACGGCGGAGTGGCGGCCAACTTCGACGCTGTGCGCGCATGCTTGGCGGCGGACCTGCGTTGCCCCAGAGGTGCGGCACACGCGCACGCGGCGAAGGCGGCCGCCGGCCCTTCATAAGCGCCGCGGAGGCGCCGACTCGTCTTGCGTTCCCTCAGCCCTGCTCAAATCTGCCTCGTTTCGTTACCGTGTAGTATCGTGCTTCTCACCGCTGGTCGGTCTCCTTGTGAGTCTGCTGAGAACTGGCGCGAGCGCTCAGCGGAGGCGTCGTGGAGTGGAGGCGGCGCAGCGGCGAGGACAAGGGGCGCCGGCGCCGACGCCCTTCCGTCCGCTTGTCCCTGCTGAGCGAGGGACGGCCTCGAGACAGCGACCTCATGCCACCGCCAGCGTGCACTGACACACCCGCAACTCGCAGTCTTTCGTCTTCTACCGCTTGCTCCTCTTGCTTTCTGCCCCTTTTGCTGCCCACCATGCAGCTCTCCACGCCCTTCGTCATGCTAGTGTCCATGCTGCTGGTCAGCATGGGCGCCACAGCCACGCCCGTCCGCGACTCATCGCTGCACGGCGAGCTGGCGCACATCGGCGCTCGCTCCGGACTCGAGGCGATCTTGCCATCGCGCCTGCTCAGCCGCTCCGGTGCCTCTGCGCTGCCTCACAAGCGCAGAGGCCGCAAGCAGAAGCGCTGCGCCTCCTCGGCCACCTCCACGATGAGCAGTGCGGCACCGACCGCCACCCTGACGCCGCCTGCGCCTGCGCCGCCGAGCTCGTGCTTCCCGGCGCTGGACTTCAAGATGCCCGGAGACGTGCCTGCCTCGCTTGACGGCTGGTGGTGCTCGAAGCAGGACGAGTATGCCTTCATGGGCTTCAGCTACGACACGTCAAGCTGCCCATCTGCCTCCGACCTCGTGCGTGACTTCACGCGGCAGCGCAAAGACTTCAATGCTCGCTACGTGCGCCTCTACTCGGCATGCGACCGTGCCGGCTTCAACGACGATCTCATCAATGCCGCGTGGTCGGCTGGCAGTAAGTGCTGTACGTGACGCGCATGAAGCTGTCTCATGCTGACCTGCTGCTCGACAGTCGGCATCATGCCGCTCGTCTGGTTCGGCTTCGACGGCAGCACGACGCTGTACAAGACGCGCATCAACAAGCTCGTCGCGACGATCAAGCGCAACCCCAAGGCGCCGTATGTCGTGCGCAGTGTCACCATCGGCTCCGAGCCGCTCTTCGACTGGGCTATCGGCGCAAATGACCTGGCAGCCACCATCGTCGACGTACGCAAGCAGCTGGCTCCGTACACCGGCAAGGAGAAGATGCAGATCACAACGAGCGAGATGCCCTACGGCTACACGATCCACGGCGATGCGCCGCGCGTCTTTGATACAGTTGTGCGTACCGAGCGATGCGTTGCACCTGGCACGAGCTCACCTTGCCTCCTCGCACAGTCGGTCATCCAGGGCAACATCCTGCCCTTCTTCGACGGTGCCGCATCGACGGTGAGCCGCAGCGCGCTGTACCTTGCCTGCAAAGACTGACCCCTCGTTGCGCAGGCCAAGAAGAGCTGGAACGCCATCATGTGGAACTACAACTACCTGATCGCCAAGGGCAAGGGCAAGAAGATCTACTTTACGCAGACGGGCTGGCCGTCCAACGGTGAGTCGAGCGGATCTGCGCCACTGCCGAGGGTGCCGCGACGCTGACGCACTCGTGGCCCGTGCAGACGACGTCTGGAAGGCCAACAGCAAGGACGCCATCGCCAGCGTGACGCAGATGAAGAACTACTTTGAGCTGCTCGACTCGCAGTGCGCCTTCTTCAAGGCCGGCCCTCAGGGCGGCGTCGGCTGGGTGAGTCCTACTTGCGTCAGGAGCCGAGCGTGCCGACTGACACCGCTTGCCCAGTTCGCGCACATCTACTCCGACAACGGCCTGCCCGGCTGGGGCGTGCTCGACTCCCAGCTCCGCCCGAAGTTCGACTTTGATTGGAAGACGAGCTGCTGAACCAGTGACATCAGAGGGCTCAGGGAACGTCTGCGAGCTGCAGCGCAGTGCCAGACTCAGACCACATTGAGCAATGCATATATACTACACGGACGCTCTTGTGATGCGAGGCAGGTGCGCGTGCGTCTACAGCGCCTCGCCGTCGAGCCAGCGGTTCATCATCTCGAGCGAGTTCTTGGGCTGGTCGTATGGGACCTGCGCCAGCTGCTGTCAGCGATGCTCTTGACGTGCCCTTCTCGACAACTCACCATGTGGCCAGCGCCAAAGATGGTGGCCCACGTAAGGCCGCCGCCGCGCTGCGTCTCGCCTGCCTCCTTGCCGTCGACGAGCCAGCGCTGCGAGATGGCACGATCAGTCAGCGCGCGGAAGAGGATCGCCAGTCCGCGGCACGCACGTAGTTCTTCGCCTGCTTGAACGCCTTGGCGCCCGCAAACTCCATGGCATCGATCCACTGCTTGTTGCCGAGCCAGTTGCAGATCCAGTCGCGCGTGCCGACGTAGAACAGCGCGGTGATGCCTGGCAGAGGAGAGTCAGATTGGCCCGAGCGTATCGAGCAGAGGGTCGCGCACCTCGCTCGAGCAGGCCGGCAACGTAGTCGGAGTTGTCGACGAGCGTGTCGCCGGCCCGGTCAAAGCCAGCCGCGACCTGTGAGGGGTGTCAGAGCAGCGCAGGAGCAAGCTTGCGATGCGGCACGCACATCCATGTTGCACGTCTGGAAGTCTCCTGCCTCGGGCGCGGCGCCAAGAAGCTCGCGCACGTCCTTGCGGTTCAGGTAGGCGGCAATGTCGGCCGTGAGGTCGTAGCAGAGGCTGTGCGCAGATGTCAGCGCCGCATCCCTCTCGCATCGCAATTCATGAAGCGACATACTTGGGGCTGAGGCCGGCCTTGCAGTCGTCTGGAGAGGCGGGGTCAGGACGAATGCGTGCCGGCGGCTCGCTGCAGACTCACCCTGCACGTTGTAAGGGTTGCGTCCAGTCTCGGCGTAAGGTCCGCCGATCTGGTCCGTGCAGGTGTTGACTGCCGCTGCGCAGAGCGAGCGGTCGAAGCTCTCGCGGCACTGCGCTGGGGTGAGCGAGAGGAAGCCTCGAAGCAAGCGGCGGCAAGACGCACCACCTTCTGCATCATCTTCTCGCAGCGCTTCTTCCACACCTTCATCTCCTTGCACGTCGAGATGTCCAGGTACAGCGGGTCTTTGGCGTGGCGTGAGCAAGACATCGTCACGAGTAGGCGGCTGATAGGCGGGACTCACTCAGGCCGGCCTGCGTGCAGGTAAAGTCGTAGTACGACGTGGTCTGCACGGTAATGTCCGTGAGGCCATTGCCGACGGCGATGCGCTTCAGGTTCAGCAGCTTGCTCGCGTCGGGCTTCTTGCCCTCCTTGGCCGCCTTTGTGGTGAGCTCAAAGTTGCGGTCCGCAATTTCTGCTGCGTAGCGCGGGATGTAGCGTCTGTGCAGCGAGGAGATGAGCAGTGGCCTTGCGCAGGCGTGCACACACGCGGCACTCACCCGCCGTACGACTCGCCGGAGAGGATCAGCTCGTTGCTCGCGAAGCGCTCAAAGGCACCGAGGAAGATGCGCAGGAACTTGTACACGTCCGCCGCGCCCTGGTCGGCGTCGTACGTGTGCGTGCCGTAGCGCGAGTACGAGTAGCCGACGCCGATGGGCTGGTCGATGAAGAGGGTGTTCATGCGGCTGTTCCACGAGTACGCGTTGTACGTCGTGCCGTTGATCGGCGGCCCCTCGACGCGGCGGCCGCGCCCGCCGTCGTCCTTGACGCGGCACGGGCCCAGCTCCATGAAGAGGCCGATCGCACTCGAACAGCCGGGTCCACCGTTGGTCCAGAGCAGCAGCTAAGGGACGGTGAGCATGCGGCAAGCCATAAATCGTGCGGTGCTGCTCACCGGGTCCTTCGAAGGGTTGCTGCGCGACTCGAAAAATGTGAAGAAGAGCGACTTGCCGTCGATCGAGTCGATGTCTGTGCAGCTGCCTCAGCACCGCGCGCGCTGCCGCGCACGTGTCGCTGTACTCACAGCCGCTCCAGCTGGTCACGCTCGGATCACAGAAGGCGTCTGGGTCGCTGCTGTCGTCCTTGCCCTTGGCTGTGGAGCATGGCATGAGACGCTGTGCGGGCGGCGCACCCATGGCTCTCGGCGTGACTCACCGCTGGGCGCGGCCGGCGCGTTGATGCGCTTGATGCGCACCGACATCTCGGGGAACTCCTCATGCGTGAGCACGGTGAAGTCGGCGCGGTGGCGCGCAATGAGCTCCTCGGTGCTGGCGGCGCCGGCCGAGGCAGCCTGCGCACGCGGCAGCTCGATGCGCTGCGGGCCGGCAGCGCCGGATGAGGCACTGTCGACGGCGTCGAAGGCGGCAGCTGCGGCGGCGGCTGCGCCATCGGCGTACAGCGGCAGCTGGAGCGCCAGCGCCGAGGCGGCGAGGGAGAGCAGGGCGGCGCAGCGAGCGAGCTTCATGGCGGCCGAGGAGGATGTGGATGGGAGGAGAGAAGCAGGCTGAGCGCGTCAGCAGCCGCATGCAGGACAGCAGCTTGTCAAGGGTCGACGTCCGTGCGCCGCCGCCGCCGGCCGGCCCGGCCGCCTCGGCCGGTGCCCCTCCTCTGCCAGCACGGCAGCTGCTCGGCACTCTGACTTTGCTGAATGGCCGATGTACGGCCGCCGCGTGCAGCATCCAGGTGCAGACCCTTGGCGCACATGTCCGCTGTCGCTGCGGCCATACCTGCTCGCTATCGGCCATGCGAGGGCTGCAGGTGCGCTGTCGGCTCACGGCATCGCGCCGCGGCCGAGATGCCCGGCGTCGGCGAATGCGCCGCGTGGTGCCTCGCTGCGGCATCGCTCTTCGGCTGGCGGGGTGCATGGCTTCATTAGACCGGGTGTATCGCAGGGTGCAGGCATGCAGAGCATAGGGAAGGGTGCGGGCAGCGAGAACATGGGGACAGAGGTACGTTACAGGGGGTGGGGCGACCGCGCGGGCATGGCCACACGCAGCGCCGGGACAGAGGCGAGGCAAGCGGGACACGGCGGTGCGGGCAGGGCAGGTCACGCGAGCGGCGCGCACGGGATGCGGGGCAAGCGGCAAGAGGCGAGACGCATCGTGGGACGCCGAGGCGGGTGCGACGGCGTGCAGAGCATCGACAGGCGGCGAGATCCAGGGACGTGGGACGTTGAGGCAAGAGCTCGCACCTCGAGCGCGAACTCAGGAGGACGGCTGGACGCTCGAGGGACGCTCGTCGCCGCGCGGCTGCTGCTGTAGCGGCGCCGCAGCGGACTCGCGGCCGTCGCCACTGAAGGCAGGTGGCAGCTGCAGCCTGCGAGCAGAGAGAGTCAGCACCATAGCACAGCACTCCATGCCAGAAGGCCGTACGCACATCGACATGACGTCGCTCCACGTCGGCTGCGAGGGGTCGAGCTGGAAGCCAAACGGCGACACCGAGGCAGGGTTGTGCGGCGGGGCGCGCAGATTCTGTTGCGCCGGCGCCGGCTGCTCCGCAGCACCACCGCTGAAGCTCGAGTGCTGCTGGAAGTACTGTGCAGCCGCCGAGGAGAGCTGCTGCTGGTGCTGCGCCTGCTGTTGCTGCTGCGGCGTCAGGCTCTGCGCCTGGCCTGACGAGCCGGCCGTGACGTGCGCAAGCATGGCAAGGCCCGTCGGCGGCTCCGACACCGGGTAGCCGCGTTGCTGCATACCGAGCGCAGCAGCCACTCCGCCATCGTCGCGCCGGCCGGCAGTCTCGTTCCAGAAGACGGACTCGGCATCTGTTGGCAAGGCTACTGAGCAAGGGGCCGAGTGGCGAGCTCGATGCAGGGCGACTTACCGAAGAGACTGGGCGCGTGGCTGTAGAAGCCCTCGGGCGCCGAGGCGCCGCCGTACGCAGAGCTGCTCTGCAGGTACTCAACGAGCTGCCGCTGCTGCTCCGCCGAGGTCGGGAAGCCGCCGAAGCCCGACTGCTGCGGCATCTGCTGCTGCGCCTGATACTGCATCTGCGGCTGCTGCTGCTGCATCTGCATCGCCGGCGGCACGCCAAAGCCCGGGCGCGGCTGATTGTTGAGCGCTCGTGCACCCTGCTGCTGGCTCGCCAGCTGCTGCACCTGCTCCGGCGCCATCATGTTGACGTCCTCGTTCATCAGCAGGGGCGGCGCACGCGCCCGGAACGCATGCTGGGTGTCCGGCGAGGCCTCCGTCGAGGCCGACGTCGTAGATGCCGCGTACGAGCCGTCAGTGGTGCCGCCGCGCTCGTTGGACAGCTCCCACGACTTCATGGCGCTCGACGGCTGCTCCCAGCCACGGCGATCCGCCTTGCCGTGTGCCGAGGGAGAGACGTCCTGAGCCGTGCCGTGGGCAGCATTGTCGCCTTCGGCAGCTTGCTCGTTTGCACGCGGCTTCTGCTGGCCCTTCTTGCCCTTCTTCTGCGCGCGCGTGCCGGCGCGGCCCTCCTTGGCGTGGGGTGCGCCGCTCGCGTCCTCGCGGCCGCCCATGAAGCCCTCGCCGACCATTGCGACGCCGTCCAGCAGCTGCTTGTGCGCAGACGCGGCCGGCCAGCGTGCGCTGAGCTTCTTGAGCCACTGGCGGCACAGCAGGAAGCGCCGCTTAGCGTCATCGGAGATGTCCTTGTCGGAGAGGCTGGCGTTGAAGAGGAACAGGAGGCTTGCAGAGAAGAGACAGTAGCCGAGGTCGCCGGAGAGGCGGTCGACGTCGACGGACGTGGGCTCCAGCAGATCGCAGAGCTTGTTCGCTGCGGCGGTGCACTTGCGGTGACTGTCGTTTGAGAGCACCTCAGACAGCTTGGCGCCCTCGTCCTGCGGGATGAAGGGGCGGTGCAGCAGGAGAATAGCGTTGTAGTACCTGCACAGGGCCTCAAGTAAGCGGGGTTTCTAAGCTATAGCGGCGCAGCACTTACCAGACATTGAGCGCAAAGAATGACGGCAGCGGGCCGCCCTCGCCGGAGTTGTCGGGTCCCTCGAAGCGCAGATGCGTCGGCAGGTCCTCCTTCCACTTGCTGAGCTGCCGGTCGAGGTCGGCCAGCACCGTCTTGGCATTGCCCTGCTTGCGCAGCGCGGCCTTGCGCCGGAAGGAGTGCACGGAGCTCAGGATGCTCTCGATGATGTTGAAGAGGCGTACGCCTTCGTTGAGCGTCGAGGGCGCGTGCAGGTAGCGCGGCTTGCCGTTGGCCGACGGCGGAGGCGCGCCGCCCGGCTGCATCTCAACCTGGTCGTCCCAAAGCTCGAACTCATCCTTCTCCTTCTCGGAGAGCAGCGGCACGTCGCAGTCCTTGGCGTGCATGAGCACCGGGCGGCCCATCTCTGCCGAGAGAAGCGTGCCGAGGATGCGCACGTGGTGGATGAGGCGGACGCGCGTCTCACGCTCCGTCGAGTGCGAGAGCAGGTCGAGACGGTGGATGGGCCAGCGGTGGAAGCCGAGGTCCATCGAGAGGGACTGCGACAGGCTCGAGAAGGTCCAGGCACGCGAGAGGTCGCCCTGGCCGTGGTGGTATAGCGCGAGCAGGAAGGCAGCCTGGATCGTCGAGACGCACGGGCGCAGACGAGAAGCATAGAGGTGCTGCTCGGAGCGGCGCGCAAAGATCTCGCCGATGCTCTCGCCCAGCTCGTCGGCCAGCGCCGGGTCCAGGGCTGTCTGGAGCGTCGACGAGCCTGAGGCGGGCGGCGCTCCGACGCACGCGGCGATGGCGTACACGGCGTACAGCAACACACCGTCAAGCCGGTCGGGCAGCTCCGCGACTGGAATCTCATCGAGCGCAGGCTTGAAGAGAATCGGCCAGAAGGGGTGGAAGCCTGACCAGTAGAAGCGCCACAGACGCGCGTTGGCGGCCTCGCTCACCGCCGGCGTCTCGAGTATCGGCTCGGCAATGGCGAGACTTTGCCGACGCACGGCCATGAGGCTAGAGCGCAGCGCTGTGGCCTCGGCATCGTCGTCGAGGTCGGCCGAAGCCTTGAGCGGCGACGGCGCATGTCCGTCCAGCGTCCGGTCACGCGTGCGAGGCGTGCCCTGCGGCGAGAGCGTGTTGAGGATGTGGTCGCGATGTGCCTGGGCGCCGTTGGAGAGCGGCAGCTCGGACGACAGGGTGAACTTCTCTCCCTCCCCTGCGCCCGCCTCATCACTCTGATGCGCCGGGCGGATCAGCGGCAGTGGCAGCACCGCCGGCGTCACGACTGTCCGCTTCTCCTCGCCCGACGTGCCGGCGTCGGTGCTGGCATGCTGGCCGAGCGGCGAGTGGACGCTGGACTGCTGGCGGTGCAACAGCTGGATGCCTGAGCTGGAGCCGCGATGGCTGACCTCGCCCTTCTCGTTGATGCCGAGGAAGTCACCATCACGGTCCTCATCGCCCTCCAGCGAGCGCTGGCGCGAGGAGCCAGCCAGGCCCTCCTTGGCGTCGCCGCTCTCGGGCATGCTGACGGTGACGCCACGCTCGTTGCTGATGCGCGCCAGCTCGGTGGCTGCCGCCTCGGGGCCCAGATGTGTCGCCAGGTCGCGGATCGTCGTCTCGAGCGTGCGCATGATCTTGGCCTTGGCCGACTCCTTGGGCGTCGAGCGGAAGCCCTTGGGCGGGCCGCGCTTCAGGCCCGACGCGTTGTAGGAGCACTGCGTGCCCAGCACGAGGCACACCTTGCACTCGGGCCGGCCTGTGTGCGACCGCGGTCAGACCAGAAGCAAAGCCGCGACACGGCGAATGCTGCACCTCTGACTCACCTCCGTCGCAGCGCCGCTTCTTCGAGCTACACGGCAAGCATGCCTTGCCGACGCGTGGCCCATGCTTGGCTTCCTTGCTCTCCGCCGTCGCCGGCGCCTCGTCGGCGTCAGCGCTGTCCGACGCGCCCGACTCGCCGGTGCGCGTCTTCTTGCGTGCGCGCTTGGCCGGCGGCGGCGACGAGGGGCGCGAGCCGGGCTCGCCGCCGTGCGACGGGCCGGGCGAGTCGAGGCCGGACTCGGGCGTGATGGGCTGGTAGGCGGCGAAGGGCGCGGCGGCGGCGGGCGGCGGGCGGTGCGCCGGGTGCGGCAGCTGGTACGGCGCGCGCGGCGGCGCGGCGAGGTGTGCGGCGCCGTACATGTCGGCGCCGCTGGCGCCCAGGCCGGCGCCGAGCGGGGCGTTGTAGTAGGGCAGCGGCGGCGCCATGCCGGGCGTGCTGCTGCCGCCGTCGCTGCGCGGGTGTGCGGGACGGTCCATGCGGCAGGGAATGCGCGCGTCGCAGGGACACGCGTGCGGCGAGGAGGCTGCGCTGCGCTGTGCGGGTATGCGGTGGTGCGAGGGGTGCGAGGGCTGCGAAGGATGTGGTGGTGAGGATGGCCCAAGCCAAGAGCCGCCGCCGCTTGCTTGCTTCGCGCCCGGCTCGAAGCCGCACAGATGAGCCGAGGCACGCATGCGGTGCCGGCGCCACGCCGTCGGCCACGCCGCCTGTGTCGCGCGGCGCCGGCACAACCGGCCGCCGCGTCCCTGCAGATGCGCATCTCGCTGTCGGCCCTCGCCTGTCGCGCGTCACCGTCAAGGCAGCCGCCAGGCACGCACGCACAGGCAGCGTTCCCAGCCAAAAGTCGCCGCACCTCGCTCTCTCGCTGCCCTTGCGGCCGAAACGATCTTCCGAGCCCGATGCTGGCACAGCCCAGATGATGCAGCTCCCATGACAAGGCGCAGCTTGCAGGACAGCTGCGAGCCTTCTCGAGCGACCCTCCAGGGCCTAGCGCAAACTCCCGTCCGTCGTCGTGCTCCTTCTAGCACCCACCGGAGAGGTACCGCTGCGTGCAGCATCGAAGCCGCAACCAGGCGCAGGTGCGCAACGAGATCGTGCGCTGCTGCGCTTCTCGCAGACGCCCCCTTACCTCCACCGCACGTCGTCACCGCCGGCTGCAACCGGGCCCGAGTCACGCCGAGCATCCAAGTGCCGCTCGTCGGTGCCGCCGAGCTCGCCGCTCAGTGCCGCACTGTCCGCCGGCTGCTGCGGCCTCTCGACCCTCTCGTCCCAACAAATCACAGGCAGCAGGCCGGCAGAGGCCGGGAGTTCAGGGCGAAGCGAAGCCGGCACCCGGGTGCTGCCGCAAAATCTGCACCTGCTTGTGGCGTACCTCGGCCATGAGCCAATTAAGGATCGGTCTCGCGCGTCAAGTCGCCGCAGCGCCGTCAGGGGTCGGCACTGTCGGCCTCGGCGTGCGGCCTGGCTTGTGCCGGCACCGCCGGTCGCTGAGCAGACCACGCAGCGTGATGAGGGCTCGCAGCGGCTCTGCGAAGCAAAGGGAGTCTGCTTGCTGAGGCACCCCTTGCCGAAGCACCGCACCGACAGCAGGCGTTTCGCAGCTGTATCGCATTAAGATCCTCCTGTCGAACCAGCGCCCTGCCCAGAGCCCAGCGTGTGGCAGTCGCTGGCCAGCCATGGCGACATCAAGCAAAGGCTTTTGCGTTGCTTGTCTGCAGGTAAATTGAAGAATCAGTGAGCGAGGCAGTCGCGGGCTGGACGGTTGTGGGCGACGCACCATGATGAGACCAACTGAGGGCGAAGGGAAGGAGAGAACGGTCAGCGCAGGCACTAAATGAGCCGAAGCAGCGTCATCTCTGGCGCACCAATCAAGCCTATGAAGGACGAGCAAAGGCATAGCAGTCAGCACGAGGCGCGCATCGAGCTGTGGGCGAGCAGCACGCACCAAAGAGGCCGAGAATGCTGCTGAACACCTCGATGAGCAGGATGCGCACGAAGAGCTGCGGGTCTGCCGCATCGGCGACAGCCGCGTTGGCGCCCGTGACGCCGACGGCCGCGCCGCAGAAGAGGTTGCAGAAGCCGACGGTGAGGCCGCCCCAGAAGAGCGCGAAGCCGGTGAGGTAGTTGTCGGGTGTGTACAGGCCATCGGGCGTCGTCAGCGTGCCCGACACCTTGGCGGAGAAGACAATGGCCATGATGACGCCGTAGATGGCGACGACCTCGCAGAAGATGATGCTGCGAGAGCAGCAGTGAGCGCATGCAGTAGACAGCATGCACAGGCACACACGCACGAGATCAGGTTCTTTGTCGTGATGCGCGGCGCACGCACACCTGCGCCGAGGATTGAGGAGCCGGTGATGAAGATGCCCCTGTGCGAGTCGTCAGCATGGGTGCAGAGATGCTTCTGTCCGCAGCTGGCGTGCCGAATGGGCGGGGCAGCAGCGCAGCTGATCTCCAGCCGCAGCGCCGCTCAGCCGGGCAGTGCAGTAGGCAGACGCCGCTCAAGCTGCCAGATGAGCAGTGAGGTCCCCGTCTACACATGTAGATGCACTCGCGAAGCTGGTGCCTCATGCGGCATGACTAGCCTGGTCGCAGCAGGCGGACTGCCAGCGCAGCGGCCAAGGCCCCTTCACTCTGTCGCACTCGCCGGCATCCGTGCATTCTGCGCCTGCTCGCAAGTGGGCGAGTCGGGCTCGCAAGAAGCGAGCTCGCGCTGAGCGGCCCGCAGCGCCGGCTCATCCCGGCTGAGCTTGCCCCGTGCTCCGTCTCTTCCCCCTCGCCAGCTCAGCTGCGCCAGCCCAGGACCCAGCCCCAGACGTTCATCTGCCGCTGCGCCAGACTCACCAGCCGGCGCCGACGACGCTGAGGCCGATGCACATGCCGATGCCCATCATGGCCCACGTGTAGGGGCTCGTCTCCTCGAGGAACGTGCCGATGGCAAAGGCCGAGCCCGAGCCTGTGCGGCAGTGTCAGCAGACGGGCGGCACCGGCGCGCGTGTGCTGCGACGCACCGGTGAAGATGAGGTAGAGCGCCAGCGTCGTGGACAGCGAGAGGCCGAGGCCCGTGCCGTAGGCGAGGTAGGCCATCGTGGACAGCGCAGGCGGGGGAGAGGCGGTGGTGCGGGAGGGGAAGTGGAGCGTGCTGCTCGCTGGCAGAGCACGACGAGGCTCAGGCGCGTGCGCACGGCGACGACGCCGAATTCAGCCGCTGCCGGCGCGGGGACTACAAACGCACGCTTGCCAATACAAGCGCCTGCTGCCTTGTTGTAGTCAGCCACCGGCCCGGCTCCACTCCTCGGCCCTGGGCGCCGACCCCGCTCTCACCACCACACCCGCACACCCCACACGCATGTCCTCGCAGTCCTCAGCCGCAGGCAGCTCGTACGCGCAGCAGGCGATGCTCGAGTGCGCGCTGCAGGTGCTCGACCAGCCCATCGCGCTGCTCGCCGCCGGCAGCGTCGGCGACGAGCAGATGAGCGCCACCAGCAGCCTCATTCCCAGCAGCACCGTCGGCGTGCACCTGCGCCAGTGAGCACGGGCCGCAGCTGCGACCAGTGCTCCAGGCTGATCACGGCACCCGCAGCGCACACGACCACTTTCGCCTGCTGCTCGAGTCGCTCGGCTCCTCGGCCTCCGCGTCCGCAGTGGCACTCGACTACGACTGCCGCACGCCGGCGCCGGCGTTTGAGCGCTCCGCCGAGACGGCACGCGCCGAGCTGCTCAAGATCAAACGGCAGCTGCAGCAGGCCTTCGGCGAGCACGCGGAGCTGATGGAGAAGGAGGTCCGCCTCGCGGCCACCACGCCGGCACGGCTCGACTTTGGCACCACCGTCGGGCGAGAGGTGAGTGCATTGTGCCTGGTGGGCCAAGCTGCGTGTGCAAAACACAAGCTCCTTTGCGTGGACGCTCAGGGAAGCCGAGCTGTCTGTGATGCTCGCTCGTTCGGCACGTCCTGACGCCCCGTTGCTCCGCAGCTGTGGTTCGTCTGCCTGCACGCCATCCACCACTACGCGTTTATCCGCGCCATACTCTCCGGCGAGCTGGGCATCGATGTGGGGCCCGAGTTCGGCGTGGCGCCAAGTACGCTTGTCAACAAGGCCTTCCGCAGCCAAGGCAAGATGTAGCCGGTCCACACGCGCCTTCCTTCTTCGCCGTCACGCCGGCTCTCACGACCTGTCCGCTGTATTCGTATTCGCCCCTTAGATACGGCCCCCTCACGCATTCACACACGTCACGCACACCACGTTCCAGGCTCGACTGCTGCATTAGCGCAGACCGATGTGCGAGAAGAGCAGCGGGATCGGACACGCTGCGGCAAAGCCGATGGCTGCGTAGACGATGACCTTTGCCAGCACTGCAAGGCGGCGTGAGCCTCGGGACACCCTGCGCGGGGTGAGAACTCACCGTCTGCGTCGTAGTGCCGCACCTGCTCGGCGTGCCTGTCTTCTGGGCGCTCGAACTTCAGGCCCGACTCCTCGACGTTGCGCTGCCTCTCCTTCTCCTCGCTCGAGATGGCGCCCGCCATGCGATCCGCCAAGCTGTCGCCAGGCAGATGCGTGCCCGGGTGCGTAAAGGGCACGGGCAGCGTGGCGCCGTCGCCGAGGGTGAAGCGGATCTTTGTGCGCTCGAGCGAGCCGGCGCGGCGGCGCGACGAGGCCTGCTGCGGCGTCGGCGAGGCGGCGCGGCGCAGCGCAGCGGGAATGTAGGATCGGCTCGGCTGCGCCGTGCCCTCGGTCGCTGCGGACGAGTAGTGCCGCCGAGGCAGGATCAGGCCGAAGGAGTCGTGCGCCACTCGCAGCGCCGGTGGCAGCACGACGCTGCAGATCGTCTTTGCAGTGACGCGAACGACGAAGATGAGCATCACGCCTGGTTGAGCTGGTCAGCAGGGCAGCATGGAGCGAGTGAGGCTGTAGTCGACGCACCGATGACCAGCATCACGGCCGTCTTGATGCCGACGACCGAGACGCGCAGCAGCGGGTGCGAGTTCGACCAGAAGCCGATGCGCTCGATGGGCGCCTTGATGGCGTCGAGCACCGGCTTGGCCGACAGCGCGCCGGACGCCAGGACGCGGCTGGGCGTCAGAGAGTGGCCCGGCCAGGCCGGGTCGGTCGGCATGTCGGAGAGCGGCAGGATGCCGTATCGCGCAGAGAACCAGCGCGCGTTCATCACGCCCATGACCACGGCGACGAAGGCGATGGCTGTGCGGGGCTCGCATTAGCCGAGGCCGCCACGGCTGTGCAAGCGCACCTCACCGTCCTCAAAGCACGGGCAGTCGTCGAGCGGCTGCGGATGCACCGAGACCATCAGGAGCCCCATGGGAATCGTGACGAGCGGCACGGTAAAGTCGTCGAGGATCTGGAAGCGCTCGATGGCGTCGTTGAAGTGCCACTGCACCCAGGTGATGGCCATGCCGAGCGCCGAGCCGGCCACACAGTCTGGAGTCCGGGTCAGGCGACGCACGAGCCGGGCTACCTGCGCCCACACTCACCGGTGACGCTGTGCATGCCGGCGTATATCCGCCCGTACACGACACTGACGACGTAGTAGAGCAGCATGGCCTCCCACGCCCAGCTGTACACCCACGCAGGGCAGCCGGCACTGCTGCGCACCTCGCCGAGCCACAGGTACAGATAGAAGGCGACGCCCATCGCGTTGGTGCTGTGCGTCGAGAGAAAGCTGCCGGCGGCGACGAATGAGCAATTCGCGGCGCAAGACTACGCCTGGTCATGCTCACCCGTACTCCAAGTGCGTCGTGCCGATCACCAAGCGCGTGCAGGGCGGGCTATACGGCCTCGGCACGCAGAGCAGGTCCTGGCGAGGCACAGATGAGCCCGGGCCGCAGCCGTCTCCGGCAGCAAGCAACGCACCTTGATCGCAGAGGAGAAGTAGACGCCAAACGCAAGCACATTGACCAGCCTGCACGCTCCGTCAGACTCTGCCCAGTACCAGCCATGGCCAAGCGACTCACCCTCGGCCGAACCAGGCATTGCCGGCCCAGAACGACATGGGAAGGAAGATGAGGAAGAACGAGTGCGTGCCCAGCAGCGACGTGTAGACAAAGTAGCGGTCGAGGCGGGGATTGCGCACCCAGCTCTGCGCAGGAGAGGGGCTCAGCCTGCGTGCACAGGGCTGCGTACTGCTGTTCTCGCAGTCCAGCGCTGCTTCGCTGCCGCCCGGGCAGCGCGAGCACACCGCAGCGCTTGTCCGTGCCAGGCAGCACAGGAGCAGCTCCATCCTGCCGCACTCACCTGGTGCCATGCGATGAAGCGGCTCTCGCGCTTCAGGTTCCGCACCAGGGCCCGCCGGATGCCGCCAATGAAGCTGCCCAGATACTCGTCGTAGATGGCATCGGGATAGATGCCAATGTCGGCGCTCGGCCCGCCCTCGCCGCTGCCGGGCAGCTCTGCCTGGCTCGGCGTGCCGGGCGGCGAGAGCGGCGTGGGCGTGGCTGTGCGTGACGGCGGCGAGAGGACGTCGACGAAGAGCGGCGTCGAGGCGGGCGGCGGGTTGGCGGAGCGGATGCGCGAGTGCAGCGAATCGGGCGGCTGTGGCCGATGCGCAATCGAGTGCGACGACGGCGAGGGCGACACGGTGCGCGACGGCGGCGAGAGGGCCGGCGTCGAGGAGCGCGAGGGCGGCTGCGAGCTCACGCCGTTTGGCGCCGAGCTCGAGAAGGGCAGCTGCACCATGCTGGCACGAGCTGCTGAGACTCAGTCGTGTGACAGAGCGAGGCGGGAGCTGGAAGAGGCGCAGTGCTGTGTGTGCTCTAGGTGCTCAAGGCATTCGTGTCCAAGCTGTCTGTGCGAAGAATCCGGCGGCCTCTCGAGGGGAGCGTGGAAGACCGAGCAGTGTGGTAGAGAGGGAGTGGAGCGTGAGGCGAGAAGCGAAACGGCGAGGAGCGCATCGCGCGGCCTGCATGACGCTCATCAGCAGGGCGCGGCGCGGCACGCACGGCGCGCAGGGCCGCGGCCGCCGCCAGCGCCGGCCAGACCCCGACCGCCACGGGCTGCGTCTGCACATCGGCGCTCTGGCGGCGAGACATCCTTCGCCTGCCTTCACAGCTGCTCAAGCCGATGGACAGGGTCAAGCGAGTGTTATTCATCAAGGCTGAACGGGCCGGCGCGCGGGGGTACGCGATAGATAAAGGAGAGTAGTAGTGCTGCGATGCGCGCGTGGGCTGGATGCGGGAAAGGGACGATTACAGGTGTAGCGACGGAGCGATGCGGAGGTCGGACAGGCCCAGGATGACGAGGAGACGCAGGAGAGAAGCGGGAAGGGAGGAGACGCACGGCGGAGGCAGGCGAGCAACAGCGCTCAGTGGCCATCACGGTCCGGCGCCTTGAGGTCCGCAAAGACGGCCTCGAGGTTCTGCGCGCCGGGCGAGGCATGCACCTCGTCGCCCATGGGCGCACTGGCCGCGCTGGAGTTGCGGCCGCCGTCGAGGCGTCGCGAGCGGTAGCGTGCGCTCGAGTCGGGCGGCAGCTCGCGGTCCTTGGCCTCGTGCGCGTGGTTGTAGCCATGGTACGAGCCGTAGAGCGCCAGGTTGTCCGACGACGTCGTGCGCGACGTCATGCCGTGCGTGCCGACGAGCGAGCGGGCGCGCGAACGCGTGCCCGTCACCGTCTGCGCGCCGCTGTGCGCCGAGCCGCCGCTGCTGAGGAAGCGGAAGCGCGTCGGGCTCGTGGCGCGCGAGCGCGAGATGGTGTAGAATTGCGGCTGCGCCGAGTGCGCGCGCTGGTGGTGGCCGCCGAGCAGCAGCGCGCGAGCCGCCTCGTTGGCGCCGCTGCGGTGCTGCTCGCCCTTCTCGGTGAGCGCCCACGGCGTGCCAGGCTCGGATGCCGGACGCGGCGGGCCGATGCGGCCGGTGCTCGTGATGCTCTCGGAGAGCCGCACGCCCTTGCTCACCGCCCACGAGACGAGGAAGCCGACGACGCGGCGCTCGATCGCGTAGAGGAGGCCAATGAAGGGAATCGTGCCCTCGATCGCCTCGCGCAGACCCCACGTGTCCTCGTGGCGCACGATGAGGCCGACGTCGTTGAACTCCAGACGGCTCTGTGGCATGTGTCAGCGAAGGCAGCGCCGGGAGCAGCCTCACGTCACGCACCATGACACGCAGCTGGATCGTGCACAGGCTGCGCAGCGCCTGACGCGGGTGCACCAGGCTCCACACGAGGTTGCGCACCGTCGATCGGCCCAAACCCTCGTGGCTCCAATGCGGCACTAGTGCCTCCTGCGGCATGGCCGGACGCGCCGCCACCATCGTCGTCTCGTCGCCCAAGCCGGCACTGTCGCCGCCGCCGTTGGCGCTGTAGCTCTCATCCTCGTCGTACTCGCCGTTGACGCTCGGCGGCGTGCTGGCGCGCGGCATCCAGCCCGGGTGCGCGCTCTGCGGCGCCGAGGCGTTGGAGAGCGGCCGCAGCCCGTGTCCGCCTTGGCCGGGCGTGTGCGGCCGCGACGAGCCCCAGAGGCTGTACGGCGTCGTGGGGCTGTGCGTGCCGCTCTTTGCTGCCGGAGCAGCGCTGGTTGAGCCGCCGCCAAAGCGGCTGAACAGCGAGCTCATGGCCCCGCCGGCCGTCTGCGGCGCCGACGGGAAGGCGCTGCCGCTGGCGTAGTTGGCAAAGGGATGCGGCGTGGCCATGGTGCTGTGCAGGCCGTAGTGCGTCTGGTCGGCCGCGTGCGGGCCCTCGGCGTGGTGGTGCGCGGTGGTCGAGGGCGGTGCGCCGCCGAAGATGGCGGGCAGAAAGGTGACGTTGATCGTCTGATCGATGATGCCGGCTCGTGTGCCGTCTGGCAGTCGAGAGGTCAGACCTGCACGGCCCGCCTGCTGCGCCGCTGTCACTCACCAAACTCAAAGTCGGAGCAGATCACGTCCCGCAGCTCGCTCGTCACGTCCATGCCCGGCAGCGCAAAGGCCATGATGAACTGATTCGCGATCTGGTCGCGCCCATGGGCCGACAGCAATGGCGACTCAAAGACTGGACAGCGAGGTCAGCCGCGCAGCTGCGGCGCTCGCCACGCGTTGCAACTCACCGGCGTCCGTCTCGTAGTAGCGGCCCACCATCTGGCGCACCTCGTCCGGCAGGCGCTTGCCGCCGTAGAGCGTGCCGTGCAGGCCGAGGATGATGTCTGTGAGCGTGCTGGGGCTCGGCGGGCCGTGGGAGAAGTGCGGCCCGCCGTCGCCGTAGTAGGCCGAGGCGTCGGCGTGCGGCGGCGGGTTCACCGACGAGAGGCTGAGCGACATGTTGTGTGCCCCGCCGCGCGGTGCCGACGCCGGCGCACCCGAGCCGCTCGGCACACGGCTGTGGCCGTGGGCGCGCGGCGTCTTGGGCGCCGAGGGAAAGTAGGAGTCGGAGGTGGCGTTGGGCGGGCGGGCGTGGTGCGTCCAGCCGGGCGGGTGCGGCGCGGCGGCGGCCGTGTGCGGCGTGGCCATCGGCGCCGCAGCTGGTGCAGCCCCCTTGGCGTCGGGCGCATGCTTGCCGCCGGGAATGTCGATGCGCATGCCGGCATCCTCGAGGCCGGGCGTGGTGCCGGCGCCGCGCGGGAACGGCACGGCAGGGTTGCTCATGGCGCGCGGGGCAGGGCAGAAGTGCGCGGCAGAGGACGGCGGCGAGCGGTGCTGGCGTGTGTGAGGTGCTGTGCGCGGCGGCGAGGTGCGTGTGCGGCCGCGAGGTGATGGAGGTGAGAGGCAGGCCTGTGACCCGACGGCGAGAGCGGCAAGCGAGTCAAGCGAAGCTGAACGCGGGGGGCGCCTTCGCCCGCCGCAAGCACCACCGCCGCCGCAGCCAGCGCCCCCTGCTGCCGGCCGCGGCAGCCGTACGTTGGCCGTGCCGCCGTTGAGCGCCACTACGCCCGAGGCACCGCTCCCCGGAATACAGCCCACCCCGCACTCTGACTTTGCTCCCGAATAGGCAACCCTCGCAGAGCGGCAGCACCAGCCAGCGCCGCAGCGTGTATTTGCTAGCCTCTGCCGGGCGCGTGGTGCGAGCCGGAATGGGGCTGGCGGCACATGCTGCAGGCGCAGCAGCGTGACGTCGTGCGCCTTCGCTCTCCTGCGCCGGCTGTGGCGCGCGCTCGCGCCGCCCGCATCTCAGGGGCATGGCGATCGCGCCGCAGAGACGCGCTCTCACAAGCCGGAGGAGCGTGTTGAGCTGGCGGCCGCGCCGTGGCCGCTGCGGCAACACGCACCCCTCGCGCCCCAACACGCGCTCGAGAGCGAGCACTCGTCGGCCCTGCTGAGGTGGACATCCTTTCTCCTTGCCTGAACAAGCACGACCTCTCATTCTGGCTGCCGAGCCTGTCACGCCCTCGCAAACGCCCGCCGCAGAGCTGAAAGCGTGTGCATGGGAGCATGAAGGACAGCCTGCAGAGAGTGAACTTTGCAGATGCAGCTGCGAACGAGGCGACCCTGCATCGACCATGAGAGGCGTCTGATGGCGAGAGATGCCTGCTCTGGAGCGCCCGGAGATGTGTGGCGGCGGCAGCGTGCATGCACAGCTGCAGCACCGCAGCCGCAAATCGCCGCACCTCGCTCTCACGCGCGCCGCCTCCCTCTGACGCTGGGCCGGCTGCGTCTGCACCCTGCATGCTCCGCTGCGCTTCTATCTGCGCCTTCGCAGCACGTGGTGGCTGCACCGTGTCGAGCGATGGAGATAGCTTGAAGAGCCGTTGCTTCGCACGCTGTCGTGTCAGGCTGGACAGCAGCTTCGTGCGCCACAGCCGACTGGGTGCTCCTGGTGCTGCTCTGCTGCCGGCTGGGCACGGCCCGGGCTCCGGCGTCGCGTGTCGTTCCCACGCCATCAACCTCGGCGATGTGCGGCTGCAGCACACGAGAGCCGAGCAGCGGAGGAGCGCTGATGCTGCGCTGCCATCACGGGCTCAGCAGCGTAGCTATTCGACGCTCAGACAACCGCAAGAAGCCGGTGAAAGCTGCGCACTCGGCGCGCACTCGTGATTACAGTAGTGGTGGAGAGGAACTCAGGTGGTATACAGAAGAGACACACGGCGCGATGTGGTGAGGAAGAGGCATGGCGGGGGCCGACGTGACAGATGTGAGGGCCCAGGCAGCGCATGTGACGGAACACGGAACGAGTCAGAGTGGTGGTGGTTGGTGGGTGCGGCGCCCAGGAGAGGCACGCCGCGTAGATCCGAGACTGTGCAAACGAGGCGAACTAGACGTTGAGCGGCTGCTGCTGGTCCTGAGTTGACTGCGAGTGGTGGAGATCGCTCTGCGGCGGCGGCGAAGGCTGGTATGTGGCCAACAGTGCTTGTGCACGCATCACGAGCGCCGCCGGGTAGCCGCGCTCGCTCATGCGTGCAAAGACATGCCCCGCCGCCTCGAGCTCGCCGGCGGCTGCCTCGGCCTGCATGAGCTCGAGCCACGTCGACGGCTCGCGGTCGACCTCTGCAAAGCTGCGCGCCACGCGCTTGGCGTCGCTGGCTGCTGCCTCGGCCGGCGAAGAGCGCGAGGGAGCGCCGGCGCCGTGCTGTCGGTGGCCGGGCACGTGGTTGCCCTGCGCGGCCAGGCCCGTGGGCGGGTCGCGCATCGTGTTGAAGAGCGCACGGGCGCGGGCGAGTCCGTCCGGAGTGCCCGAGGCGGCGTGGGCGCGGATGAGCAGGTTGGCCACGTACGCGGTGAGGCCGACCTTGGCGGCGGTCATCTGCTCGACGAGCTTTGCGGCACGCTCCGTCTGGCCGTGCGCCACAAACACGGCGAGCAGCGCCTCGTACGCGACGCTGTCGGGCAGCTTCTGCGTCTCGCCGAGCTGCACACTGCGTGCCTGCGTCGCCTGCTTGTGGCGCCACTCCGGCCGCGTGTCGGCCTGCTGTGCGAGCGTGGAGTGATGCGAGGCAATCGAGTCGAAGATGCCGACCGCAGCCTCAACGTCGGTGGCGCCGTGAGCGGCAATGCGCGCGGCCCAGTGCGTGCCGGAGACGCGCAGGTGGGCATGGTTGGCCAGCTCCTCGAATACGCGGTCCATCTCGTCGAGCTGGCGCGGCTGCAGACGGAGGCATGTCAGTCAGATGCGGGCGCGCGCATGACCGCGGCACGCAACGCACCTCGATGCCGCCGTGGATGTCGAGCAAAAGCTTGTACGTGTGCTCCGTGGGCGTCACGCCGGCCGCCTGCATCTTCCGGTAGTAGTGCAGCGCCTTCTCGCGCACAGGCTGCACCTGGCAGTCTGCAGATCGAGACGTTGTCAGCAGCTGCGACGCCGAGGGGCGCAATGCGACGAGACCCTCACAGAACTGCATCATGGTGTTGTACGGCGGCACACGGGGCTCGAACTTGGGGTCGTTCTCCATCAGTTCGAAGTAGCGCTCTGCGCGGAGCGCATCGCCAGTCTTGGTGCAGGCATTGATGACAGCGCCGTAGGTGATGGTGGTGGCGCGCAGCCGCAGCGGCTCCGACGTCATCTCCTCGAACAGACGCACAGCCAGGTCCGCCTTGCGGGCACGCGCAAATTTGGAAATGACGGTGTTGAAGAGGAAGGTGTTGGGCCGGATGCCGAGGCGCTGCGACTCCTCAAACAGCTCCTGCGCGATGAGCGCGTCGTCCGTCGTGTCGTGCAGGTTGGCGATCAGCGCCGCATAGCTGTCGCTCGAGGGCCGGCCGCCGCCGTTGATGAGGATGTGCCGGTGTGCAGCGGCCGCCGGCACGTCGCCGCCATGCGCCAGCGCACGGATCATCGCGTCATCCAACTCCTGTTGCTGTTCGATCCGGTTTGCTGCCTTGCGAGCGGAGAGATGAAGCACGCGCAATGCAATCTGGTACGTGGAGTGCACTTCTTGCAGCATCTGGTTGCGGCCAAAGACGTTGAGCAGCTCGAGCAGCGCGTCCAGAGGAGCCAGCACGCCTTCGGCGGCACGCGTCTGGACGAGGCGCCAGAGATTGTTGACGTTGTTCATGGCCGGGCGCGGAATGCGCTTGCTGCCGATCTTGCCCACGGCATCGTTGAGCCGGCTGGACACCCACAGGCCGAGCTTCTTATCGACCACACCAGTTGACGTCTTCTTCGGTGCGTCGCTACGAGCAGCCTTCGCCATCGGCGCTGCATGGTCGCTGGCTTCCTGCGCCGCGGACGATGGCAACGAGGTGGCGGCGGAGGAGAGAGGCGAGGATGCGATGCTGCTGTCGTGCTCCGCGGTGGATTGAGCATCGTGAGACGTCTCTGCAGCCGGCACCGCGGGAGCCGAGGCTGGCGCGTCCTGCACAGGTGCCTCGGAAGGGTCGCTAGCCTGGAGCCTACCCGTGCTGTACTCCTGCGCGATCGCCGAGCCGTCCTGACCGTAGCGCTGGGCCAGTGCGTCGATGGCCTGCGCGGTGAGGGAGGGTCGCTCGTCGGCGGCGAGTCTCGAGGCGTGCGAGAGGAATTTGACGAGGCCGTGGTGGCGCAGCCACTGCGCGTCGACCGGACGCGAGGTGACCTCCTCGTGCACCAGGGCATCGAGCAGGCGCGGCCAGGCGCTTTCGGTGAGGCCGACGGCGTGGATGTCCTCTTCTCCACACACTTGATGGTAGAGGCTCGCGACACGCGACAGGATCTGTGGCGGCAGCTCGCCGTGCTCGCGCAGTGCGGGCCAGATGTACTCGACGGCCGCAAGAAGCAAGACCTTGCTCGGCACGGCGCTCTCGGCAGCTGGTGCGAGGATGTCGAGTGCGACGCCTCGGACGGCCCGCACGGCATGGTCGCGTTGTTGACGCCAAACGACCGGGCCCTTCGTCTCGACCTGAGGCACCGCGTGGGCAGCGTACGTCAATACCGAGGCGGCATCCATGTGACGTGATCGCTCGACGAGTACGGTGGCCGTCGCGGCGAGGTAGAGCGCACTGGTCGCGGCGCCATGTTGCCGGTTTGTGACCCACTTGTCCGCAGGCCACGCCTGGGTCGAGGCGGCGAGATTGCGAGCCGTGCGCGCGAGAAGGACTGCATGGCCGCTGTAGTACGTGTGGATGTGGGACAGGCTGGCATCGAGAAGCGCATCGACGTCCGCGTCGTGCTGGCCCATCGCAAGCAGCTGGCTGGCAGCCTGCGCGTTCGCCCGCAAGACCTGGTGCAGAACCATGAGGCGATTCAGCTCGTTCGACTCGGCGGATCCGACGGGAGGAGCCGCCAGCGCGGCTGCGAAGACCGTGTTGACGACCCGCAGCTGAGGCAGTATGCTCGTGACGTGCTGCGCCGAGGGCTCTTGCTTGTCGTGTCCCGCGCTGTCTCCGCCGGTCAGGGCGGTGAGGTAGCGACTGAGCACGTCCATCTCCGGCAGCGGGAAGGCAGCGCCGCTTGCCGGCGCCTGGCTGAGCTTCGTGAGCTTCTCCAGCCAGATCGACGCGGACGCGAGATCGCCAATGTCAATGAAGCCCTTGCAGACGACGCCCATCGTCTCGCTGGTCGTCGCAGCGGAGGCGGCTTTGCCGTCCCAGGGCGAGTCGTGGCGCTCCTGCGTGCGCGCCTCGAGCAGACGAAGGGCGCCCGGGACGTCGCCGAGGCGCATGTGGGCCAGCATGAGCTCGTCGCCCAACCGGCTTGCACGCGGCTCTGTCCAGCGCTCCCTGGCACGCGCGAGCTTCTCGTACCTTTGATAGATAGAGATGCACGCCCGAAGCCTGTTCGCGAGGTCCTTCTCAGAGACCGGCTGAGCGCTCGACGAGCCCACGGCGGATGTGGCGTCGAGCAGGTTGCAATATGCTGCCGTCAAGGGCGTCAACCGCTCGAGTCCGGCATTTGCATCCATCAGGCGGACAGCTGTCTGCGCGCCTTCGTAGCGCCCTCGCGCTGCGCACGATCGCAGCACTGCCATGTACGCGTCGACTCTTTCGGGATAGCGCGACGAGGCATGTGCGCCGGAGAGGAGCATGAGCGCCTGGTTGAGGCGGAAGCCGGCGTGTGCTGGGGCAGAGCCGGATGCTCGCCCGTGTGCAAGGTCCTCGGCGTCGGCGTCGCAAAGGCTGCAGATGACGTGTTCGAATGTCTTGGGTGTCGGCATGCAGTCGTGCTGGATCATTGTGCGGTAGATGTCCGACAGATTGTTGGCCGCGCTGACGCGCCCACCAGGCCGGCCGCGATAGAAGTCGCGCACACCAGCGAAGAGCTTCTCGTACAGCTCTGAGGTCTGCTCCGACGGCGGCAGCGCTGCAATGCGTGCGGCTGCGTGCTCCAGCGACGTCGGGTGCCCAGAGGCTGGGTCTCGCTGCGGCGCAGTGAGGAGCTGGAGGATCTCCTCGACGTCTTTCCGTGCTGGTGACGGGCGCGGCGGTGCCAGAAGCTGCTCCACGTCCGCGTCTCCTGGGCCGGGAATGTCTGTCGGCGTCCTCGGGGCTGGCGGACAGCCGCTCGAGCCGATGTGAAGGCCAGACATCTGCGCACCTTGGGCATCGGGAGACGCGCGGGCGTCGGAAGCGGCCGAGGTGGTGAGTGATCGCGGCCGAGCGCCGCCAAAGCTGTCGTGAGCAGCATCCTCGACGGCAGCGGGCAGAGCAAGACCGCGCGTGCGCGTATAGATACCCGCAGCAGCGAGACCGGACACGGAGCGCCGTTGCAGGCTCGCGTTCAGACTGATGTCGTCGACGGTGCCAGCGATGAGCAGCGCCCCGGTTGGCCGGCCGGCCGTCGCACGCAGCCTCCGCTGCAGCTGCGGCTGCTGGCGCAGCTGATGCGGCGAGCCGCTGGCCAGACGACGACTGAGGTCAAGTCGACGCGACGAGCCCGGCCGGTGTGCCTCTTCCTCCTCATCGAGGACAGTGGAGCCGTCGTGCGAGCCAGCAGCATTCGCGTTTGCGAGCGCCCGGCCAGAGTTCTGTGGACGTGCGAGTGGTGAGATCACATCACAAGGCGCCGGCACCACCCGCTGCACTCACGGTGAAGTGCGAATGCGCGCCTCGGCCAGCATGGTACTTGGCGCCGCCGATGCCGGCGCCCGACGAGCTGCTGCCGCTAAGGCCGGCCCAGGTGCTGCTGGCGCCCGGGTGCACGCCCGACGCGGCGCCGGCGCCGGCATGGCGCGCCGAGCCGTGGGCGGCGCTGGCGGCAAAGCGCGCAAAGTGCGTCGCCAGCTTGGCAGCCATGGAGGCGGGCATGGCGGGCGCGCTCTAGCGCAGCGCAGCGCACTTGCGCTGCTGCAGACGGGCGGCCAGCGCGGTGGGAGTGGGAGACGGCGCGAGAGGAAGCGCCGGCGGGGCGTGGGTGTGAGGTGAGAGCGACGCGGTGAGCAGGCGACGGGTGCTGAGAAGAGGCAGCGAGTGAGAAGGCGACGGGCTGATGCAGAGGCTGGGTGCAGTGGGAGGTGCGGGGAGAGGAGAGCGTGGAGCGCAAAGTGGCGGCCGGTGCGAGAGAAGGCCAAGGGCGCCGCCTGCTGACCTCGGCGTGGACGCCGCACAAAGAACAAGCCGCGGCCCAGCTCCGGCCGAGCCCAGATCAAGGGCTCATCCTGTGCCTGCTGCGCGCGGCGCAGCGCAGCGGCGGCGCAAGCCGGCCCGTCGGACTCCGCACGCCCACGTGACGCGCAGCGTGGGAGCAGCGGCCAGCTCCACACGGCGACGAGCGGCTGCTGCGCCGCGCCTGTCTCCTCTCCACCACGCTCTGTCGCCTTCTCGCAAGACGTACACCGTGCCCGCCATGTCGTCCTCCTCCTCGTCCGCGTACGCCTTCAAGCCCGGCGGCTCGCTCAAGTTCAAGGGCGGCGACGACGCGACGTGAGTGGCGCCCTGCCCAGCTCAGGCCTCGAGGCTGACGCCGTGGCCTGCAGCAAGAAGTCGAAGAAGAAGAAGTCGCGCTCCTCGCTCTCGTCGGCGCACAAGGAGAAGGAGCGGCGCGCGCTGACAGACGGCGGCGAGCTGCAGGGCGAGGAGGAGGCGCGCGAGCTGGCGGCGCAGGAGGCCGGCGCGTCCGGCTCGAGCAGCGCGGTGGCCGAGGCCAGCTCGTCGAGCATGACGGATGCCGAGCGGCGCTTCCAGGAGACGCGCATGAAGCGGGTGAGTACGATCAGGGTCGCAGTGCTGGATGTCGTGGTGGCTGCGACGTGGCGGATTCGCCGTGATCAAGCAGACGCCGGCTCTGCTGAGCCTGCCTGTCGTGTCGCGCGTGGCTGACGGACTGCTTGGCTTGCGCAGCTGAAGGACCGTGCCAAGAAGGAGGCGAAGCGCTCGCACAAGGACAAGGTTGACGAGTTCAACAAGTATCTCGAGGGTGCGTTGCCGGACGCCGCGCGTCGCTGTTCCCGCGCCGCAGGCTGACCAGTCGCTGCCCTCGCCCACAGCCCAGACCGATCACTTCGACCTGCCTCGCGTGAGTCTCAACAGCGTGACGAGCCTTTGCGGCTCCACTGACCCAGTCGCCTCCCGCAGATCGGCCCCGGCTAAGCCTCACATCTTCGCGTACTACAGTCTCGGCCAGAGCAATCATACCTTCCACGCGCATCTCGTGCCCTCTACGCTCAGCGAGTGCGATGTACGTGGTCATGTGTCTGATTGAGCAGCAGCAGTCATCCACGGGCGGTATCATACAAATGCGGGGTCTGGTCAAAGGATGCGACGGCGCTTCGCATGTGCCTCGTCGTCGTCGTCATCTGGCCGCACGTGTCGCTCGAACACCTCCTGCGACTCCCAGTGCGGCAGCTTCGTCGGTGGCCGTGGCCGTCCGCTGCGCAGCACGGCCTGTCCTCGCTCCTCCTCGTCCGAGCTCAGCTCGTGCGACGCCACGCCGATGTGCCCGTAGTGGGCGTCGCCTTCCATGTCGAGATGCACGACTCGTGCGCCGTGCGCGCCATCGTCCTCGTCGTCCTCATCGTCGCTCCACGCGGCCATGCGCGCGTGCAGCTCGGAGTGCAGGCTGTAAGATGCCGGGCGCGAGGCGGGCGCAGTTCCCGCCTCCCGCGAGCTGCGAGCCGCTGCGTCTCTGGCCGCTATTTGCTGCGAGAAGAGGTTTGGCCGCGGCGCCGACGAGTCGATGGTCCGCGCCCGAGCAGCAGGGTTGCTCGACTGGTCGGCCCGGACGAACTGCGCCGAGGCTGTCGCCTGCCGCGTGCGGGTCGTCCGCTGCGGCGCGAGTACTGGAGCAGCCTGCGAGGCGGTGGCGCGGCGGGGCAGAGCACGCTTGCTGCGGCTGCCGCTGGGGAAGAGCAGGCGCGGCACGAGCTCCTCCTCCGAGTCCGAGAGCGGCGGAGCGGCGTATGTCACACGCTGGCCGCGGCTGAGCGTTGTAGCCAGCGTCAGCATGCGCTGGGCTTGCTGCGACTGGGCAGTACTCACAAGACGTAGGTCATGTAGCGCGGGTCGTAGCGGGCGTTGGCGCGCTGGCGCGCCATGGCGGCAACGTGCGGATGGCCGCTGGCGGCGCTCGGCTGGCCGAGGAACGGGTCGTCGCTGTCGCCCGTGGCGCTGCCCGTGGCGCAGCACTCGGCGTCGCCGTGGCCGCCGCTGCTGCCGCTGTTCGGCGGGCTGGGGTAGCCGTGCAGCATGCGCACGTCGCTGCGCGGCCGCGACGGCGCCTGGCGGCTGCTGGGCGCCGCCTGGCTGGCCTCGAACCACGGCGCGCAGGCGTCGGGCTGCGACATGTGGGGCGGCTGGCGGGTGCGAGTGAGGGTGCGAGGTGTGGGTGCGATGAGGAGAGTGGCTGGAGAAGAGGTGTGCGGCGGTGGATGTGAGAGACGTGAGGCGGGGCAGGGTGCAGGTGGCGAGATCGGAGGTGATGCGAAGGTGACGGGCAAGGGTACGAGGTGACTTCAGAGAGCGGGCAGCAGCGGCGCAACAGCGCATGCAGCCGCCCGCATGCGCGCACACTGGCGGCGTGCCTGCTGTGCGTTGAACGCGTGGCGGACGCGACGCGTAGAGTGCGAGGCTCTCCGGGCGCCCGCCGCGGCCTCCGCGCATCTGTGCTCCCGACCCGACCCTCCTTCAGACAGGCAGATGGCAGCAGCGTCGTTGCAGAGGGTATGTCTTCACAGGCGCGCCTGGAGCAGCGCCTCCTCGCCGCCCAGCGCAATCGCACGCTCCGTCGCCACATCGCTGCGCGCCCGCAGCTCCTCGGCCGCCTCGTGGGCGCCCGTCTCGGCGAGCCAGCGGCGGGCGCGCTCGGCGAAGAGCGCCGCTTCCGAGGCATCGCCGCCGTCCGCGTGCAGCCAGACGGCGTGCGCCAGCAGCTGCTCGCCGCCGGTGCAGACGGCGATCAGGTCGAGCACGGAGCGGGCGGCACGCAGGTCGAGCCCGGCCGTGGCCAGCACCTTGGCGCCCTCGAGCGTGGACCGCACTGCCGCGACGAGCCCATCGCTCGTGCCCTGCGCCGACGGCAGCGCCTGTGCGCTGGCCTTCAGCGACTTCAGCGTGTCCTCGGCCCACTCCGAGAGCGCAGCGCCTTTCGACTGCGAGAAGACGCGGTGCACGTCGAGCGCAAGCACCGACGGCGTGCCTTCCCACACCCGCTCCACGAGCGCGTCGCGGAAGTGCGTGGTGAGCACGCTCTCGTGCCTGGGCAGCGTTGTCAGCATGATGTGAGCCGGCCGCAGCGACGGGCTCTCACATGTAGCCCTGTCCGCCAACGGACTCGATGCAAACCGCCAAGCCCTCGGTGCCCTTGGCCGCCGCAAATGCCTTCGCCGTTGGCGTCAGCAGGCGCACGCGCCTCTCGAGGCGCTGCTGGCCCGGCGTGCTCTCCACCTGCGACTGCACGGCGACCGTGTGCCAGAGCAACGCCGAGAGGCCGGCGTGCAAGACGGCCACGCGTGCAAGGCCTCGCATGTGCAGCGGCAGACTGGCCAGCGGCTCGCCTCGCACCTGCCGCAGCAGCGAGTACTGCCGTGCGAACTGCTGCGCCTGACTGAGCGCAGCCACGGAGCCGGAGCACGAGTAGAGGCGCGTGACGTTGAGGACTGCGGGCGCTTTTGAGCCAGGGTGGCTCATAGGTGAGGCTCAGCGCACTCACCTCCGGCGATGAGTGCCACGCCGCGCCCCGGCTCGCCGACCAGCTCGCCGACGGCTCCGTTGAGCTCGAGCTCGGCAGTCGGCACGAACTTAGTGCCGAGCTTGTTCTTGAGGCGGTGCACGCGGATGCCGTTGAACGACGAGTGCGGGTCGCTGTCCGCCGGCAGCGCGACGCCCGGCGGCAGCGGCGGCCGGTTCTCGCGCCGCAGCGGCACGATGAAGAGCGAGAGGCCACGCGCGCCCCGCGACTTGTCGGGATCGGTGCGAGCGAGGGCCAGTGCGATGTGTCCGTCTGCTGCACTAGCGAACCACTTGAAGCCATCGAGGAGGCTGCGCGGCCTCGTCAGCCGACAGACGGGCGGCCGTCAGCGCACACACTCACTACAGGTCTCCCGCCTTGCCATCGCCGTCGCCGAGCTTCTTCGCAGACGTCTCCGTCAACGCAACGTCGCTGCCGCCCGTGCGTTCCGTCATCCACTGGCCGGCAAAGTGGGCGCCGGCGCCGCGGTGCAGCAGCTTTGGCAGCAGGCGCTCCTGCTGCGACGGCGTGCCGTGCTTGGAAATGACGAGGATCGCGCCGTCCGTCATGGAGATTGGGCAGAGAGCCACGTGCGAGTCGGCCGACACGATGTGCGTGCGAGCGTGGGCGTAGAGGCGCGTGCTGCGAGCGCATCAGCAGATGGGGCAGCAGACAATCGGCGCAGTACTCACGCTGCACCAAGCCGCCCCGGGCCGCCGGCGCTCTCCTCCGTCTTGAGCCAGCGCTCCTGGCCCATGCTGCCGTACGCCTCGCCGGGGATGCCGCGCTCGGCGAACCACGTCGCAATGGCGCGCCAGCCCTCGGAGGTGCGCACCTCGTCGACGCGGCGCCCCCACTCGTCGTACTGCAGCAGCAGCGGCTCGGCGCCGGGACGGTTGAGCAGCGCAGCGGCGGGGCGCAGCTCGTCCTTGGCCTGCTGACCGAGACGTGCCAGACGGCCGAGCAGCTCGGGCGCCAGCTGCGGCGGCGCCAGGGCGGCGAGGTGGCGCGCCAGCAGCGAGCGCAGCACCAGGTCGGCGCGCCACGGGTCGGCCAGCTGCGGCGGTGTGTGGACGTGTGTGTTCTCGATGCGCATGTTGCCGCTGAGATGATGGTGCTGTGTGCAGCGCCGGCGGAGGCAGCGCGAGAATGCGGGGGTGCGGGGGTCCAGCTCGCTCCGGGCCGGCGTGCTCCCGGAGCCTAGCGCGCTTCGGCGCTTCGGTCCGTGCGCCCGAAGCGTGCGCTGCTCTCCGTGCTCCTCCAGCCTCGCTCGTTCTTCTCCTCCACACCCTCACTCACCCGCGCACCCGCCATGCCGCGGGCCTCTCCCGTGCCCTGGTGGCAGTCGGTGCTCCTCGCCGCGCTGCTCGGCGCCTTCTCCCTCGCCGTGCTCACCGCGCAGCTGCTCAGCGCCCACGTCACGCGCGTGCGCAAGACGAACCGCAAGCGCCGCGCCAAGCTCTACGCCGACGCCGGCGTCAGCAAGGCCGACTGCCCCACCGTCGTCGGCTTCTTCCATCCGTACTGGTGCGTGCTGCGAGCCGGCTCTGCGACGGCCTGGCGGCTGACCGCCTGATGCGCGCGCAGCAACGCAGGTGGAGGCGGCGAGCGTGTCCTCTTCCAGGCGCTGCTGCACCACCTCGACGAGCATCCCGACCACCTGCTCGTCGTGTACACGGGTGATGTGGGACGCGAGAACAGCTTGCATGTGCCGCCACCGCCGCCGTGGTCGGAGATGGGCCGCGCGACGGGCGACGACATCCTCGAGCGATGCAGTGTGAGTCGGGCGTGAGGCTCTGCCAGAGCGCACCTGGCGTGGGCTTGGCTCAGCGTGAACTGACGCTCTGCACTGCTAGGCCCGCTTTGCCATCCCGCTCGCATCGCATTCGCGCCGTTCGCAGATCCGCTTCGTGCCGCTGCGCTCGCGCAGCATGGTCGGCGACAAGTACTGGCGGCGCCTCACGCTGCTGGGCCAGAGCTGGGGCAGCGTCAAGATGGGCCTCGAGGCGCTGGGCGAGTGCATCCCGGACGTCTGGTGCGGTGAGCAGCAGTCAGACGTGCCTTGACTGGCCGGCGCTGACCATGCATGGCAGACACGATGGGCTACGCATTCGTCTACCCACTTGTGCGCTCCTTCTCGTCCAAGACGCGTATTGGTGCATACGTGCACTATCCGACGATCAGCACCGACATGATCCAGCGCGTCGAGACACGCGCAGCCAGCCACACCAACTCGGCCTCGGTCGCAGCAAGCTCGTGGCGCAGCAGGGCGAAGCTGCTGTACTACCGCCTCTTTGCCTTCGCGTACTCGTTTGCTCTGCGCCGCGCAGACGTGCTCGTCGCCAACGGCAGCTGGACTGCCGCGCATCTCGACACTCTCACTTCGAGGCCAAAAGGCAGCACTGCTGTCGTATACCCGCCCTGCGACACGGGCAGCCTCTCGAGTCTGCCGCTCGAGGGTCGGCAACCCGGAGCGGTAGTGTCACTCGCTCAGTTTCGCCCAGAGAAGGAGCACGCGACGCAGCTGCGCCTGCTCCGTCTCGCTCTGGACAAGAAGCCAGACCTGCCTCTGCACCTCGTGCTGATGGGCAGCTCCCGCGATGCATCAGATGAGGAGCGCATCGCCTCACTTCGAGCGCTCGCGACGGAGCTGCGGCTCGACGAGCACGTCGAGTTCGTCGTCAATGCGCCGTACTCCGAGGTGATCGAGCGTCTGTCGCGCGCCAGCATCGGCCTCAGCACGATGCGCGACGAACACTTTGGCATCAACGTCGTCGAGTTCATGGCAGCGGGCCTCGTCACGCTCTCCCACGCATCGGCTGGACCGCTGCTCGACATCGCCGTCAAGACAGACGCTGGACCGACTGGCTTTCATGCCGACGAGCCGGCCGCGTTCGCCGCTGAGCTCATTCGCATTGTGAGCACGCCGCCGGACGAGGTGCTCGCCATCCGCAAGCGCGCTCGCGCACGGGCAGTGGCGACGTTCGGCACCAAGGCCTTCACAGATCGCTGGGAGGATGAGCTGTGGGCCAGGCTCGACTCAGACGCGACTCGCGGCGGCAAGAAGAGGCAATGACACGCGAGTCAGACACGATGAAGATATATTGCTCGAGCATGAGCATAACAGTACAGAGCTGCACAGCGCGTTTGGCTCAAGCGGCGATGCCGTGAGCCACGACGAGGGTGCCCGTGACCTTGGCCTGCGGAAGGCATGAGTGAGTGAAGCAGCTGAGGGACGGGCGCTAGCACACTTACCGTCGCCAGCGTGACGTTGTTCTCCTGGAGCTTCTTCTGTCTCGCGACCTTGAGCTGGATGCGCTGCTCCGCCGTCAGGCCGTCGGTGAGCACTGCGATGGCCGGCGAGCTGTCGGCGCTCCGCTGTGCCGCCTCGAGGCCCTCGAGCGAGTCCTCCACGAGGTCCTGGTGTCGCAGAGCATCAGCACTCGCCCTCGCAGAGACGCACACGACGGACTCACCGTGCCCTCGAGCGTGATCTCGAACGTCTTGGCCTCGATCTCGGCGAAGCCGGCGGCCGCGAGCACGGCCTTGTTGTGCGCCTCGTCGCCCCACTTGCCCACGAGCGTGCCGTACACCGACGGCGTGTCCTCCCCGAGGATCATGCGGCGCGCGCGGTCGGCATCGTCGATGAGGCTCATCGTCTTCCAGCTCAGCGTGATGATGCGGCCGCCTGGCTTGGTGATGCGGCGGATCTCCTTAAAGGCTGTGCAAGTGCGTGGTCAGCATGTACGGTCGAGGACATGCACACGGCCAGACGTACCAGCCTCCGGGTCCTTGACGTATGCCGGGCCGAAGGTGAAGAGCGAGAGGTGGAATGACTCGTCGGCGAAGTCCGGGCCGAGGGCCTGCACGTCGGCAGTCTGCAAGCATGGTGGTCAGCCTCTGCGCATGACGCCGGACCGATCCTCACTCACGATGAACTTGATTTGGCCGCTGGCAGCGATGGCCGGCGCACGCTCCTGCAGCGCCTTGGTGGCCTTCTCCGTCATGGCCGACGCAAAGTCCGTCGAGACGATCTGCAGCTTCTTGCCGAGGTGCTCGCGGCCCGAGCCGGCGGCGTAGTGCATGGCGATGAGCGCCACCTCGGCGCCGTCGCCGCCGGCGCCGATGAAGACGCGCAGCGCCTCGGCCTCGCTGGCCTGCTCGAGCGCGGCGTCGAGCTTGGGGAAGATGTGCTCGGCGACGAGCGAGAGCGGGCCGAGCGAGAAGCGGTGCTGGTAGTCGGGCGCGTGCGTGTTCCACGCCTCGGCAGAGTAGTATGTGTCGGCGGCGGACGGCATGTTGGCTGGAGGAGAAGTCTTGGACGGGTTGGGCTGGGCTTGGCTGAGGCGAGAGATAGCGGGCACGGACGGCGAGAGCGCAGGTGGGTCGCCTTAAGTACCTCTTCTCGCCGCTGCTGCTGCCCGCGACGGTCAGGCCCGTGCCTGCTCGGGGCTGAGCATCCGGCCCGTGTATCCGTGCCATCGCCGGGTTCATTGCGCCCATATGCGGGCGTAGCACTCTGAGCCCCTGTGTGTGGTCAGCGCCGTGAGGTGCTCGCCCCTGAGAGGCACGGCTATCGCTGCACATCCGCACATTCGCTGCCGTCCTCGCCTCGTAGCTGGTGCTGCTGTTGCTGACGCCGGTGCCGCGCTTCTTTTGTTGTTCGGCACGGCGAGCCGTTGGCGCTCAATTTAGGCCGTTGGCGCTCGAACAGGGCTTGGCAAGGCGGGCGCATGGATGAGAGGGTCAGCACTGACACCGGTGGCCTGCTCATCGTCCGCCGCGGGCTCCCCGACACGTCACAGGCACCTCTTTGGCACCTCGCTGCCGCCTTGTCCGCGCCGCCGCGATGCCCATGACAGCATCAGGAGAGCAGACCATCGCGGCGTGCACGCGCGTGCCTACGGACGGCGTCGCGAGACAAGGACGGTGCTCGTCGTCCAGGGCGCAGCGCAGCCACCTCCTCTGTGCCTGCACGGGCTGAGGAGATGACGGTGCCTCAATTTGCGTGCCTGTCCGGCCGGCACTAGCTCAGCTCAAGCTGCCCTGATTGGCAGGAACTGCCGGCCCGCCGGCCCGAAGCGCTCGATAGGCGACCAGAAGGTCCTCTCATGTGACACTCGCCAAGCGTGCCGCGCCTTCGAGGACCACGTCTGAATGAGAAAGAGAGAGGGAGCCAGAGAGCTAGTCGATACAGGAGTGGTGAATGTGAGAGGCGCGAGCGAGGAGTATATATGTGTAGAGGGACCGAGGGGTGACGCGAGGTGTGAGGCTGAGAGAGAAGACGGCTGCCGAACAAGAGATGTGAAGGAGCGCGGTCGTGTCATCCAGAACCGAGAAGCCATGTGCGAGAAGGGTGGGTCGTTAGGTGGCGTCGAGCGCCACGCGTGTGCAGAGCTCAAGAGAAGTTTGGCGAGGCGCCGCTTTGATGGCGTGCGCTCACTCGTAGGAGCGGCCGAGGCGTGCCAGACCGAGGAATGTGCTGTGAAAGAGAAGTCGACAGTGAGCTATCCGCTGACGGGCAGGATGACGAGACAGGCACTCACCCAAGGGCTCCAATGGCAGCGCCGGCGGCGAAGTTGCGAGCGGCGGCGATGCGGCGAGCACGCTTGCTGGGGCGAGCAGCCACATCGCTCGCGGCAGCGGTGGCGGACGCCTGCGGGACGACCTCGGAGTTGTCGCTCGCCGGAGAGTTACCGCTCGCCTCCGGCGCGGCGCTCTCCTCGTTCTCCATGTCGTCGAGCGAGCGCTTGACTCCGGCCTGCTGGTGAGCCGGTCAGTCGCAGACCACGGACGTGTGCTGGCGATGTGCTCACCACTGCGGGGCAGCTCGTCTCGCTTACCTCGGGCTTCGGAGTTGCGAGCGAAGAGGTGTTCAGCGAAGGAGTGTCCATCCGCGGAGTGTCCAGTGAAGGAGCTTCCACCGAAGCGTCCTGCGGTGCAACATGTATCGTCAGCACGAAGCGCATGTCTTCGTCGGGCTGCCAGACTCACCTCCTGCGCGACACTGGCACCGGCGTTGGGCTCAACTTCCGCATCACCAGAAAGCTCTTCGGCCTCGTGTGTCCGCTGCTGTTGTGCGCTCTTGCGGGCGTGCTTACGCATGGACTTCCACGCAGCGAGACTGGCGATGTCGTCGTCGCGCCACGTGGCCAGCTGTGCCTCATGGAGTACGTCCCTAGCGCCTCCAGCCGCGAGATGGGCCGCGTACGCGTCGTCGGCCGCCGACTGGCAGTCGTGCTTGCTCTGCGATGACGGAAAAAGCGGTCAGCGAGCGGCAAGCCTGGCAGGTCGGTGCAGACTCACGCTCTCGGGAGTTCCTGGCTCGTCTGCCGCGTCCTCCTCGGACTGCTCATCGTCCTCCTCCTCGCTGTCGCTCAGCGCGTCGGCGCACTCCGAGCAGTCGCACGACGCGACGTCCTCCTCGGACACCTCGCTGCCATTGTCGACGACCGCCTCCTCCTCCTCCTCTGCTTCCTCCTCTTGCTCGTCCTCGGGACACTCGTGATCGGAGAGGCACGCGTCGCAGTCGCACGGAGGCTTCAGCTCCCGCCAGATTTGGTCATCGAACGGCTCCTCCTCGGCGGCGGCGGCGTCGTCGTCGGCGCTCTCGCTCTCGGCGGCTGGCAGGTCCTCGCCGTCGTTCTCGGCGACTGCATCTGCCTCCGCAGCCGCGTCCTCATCCGCCAGCTCCTCGACATCGTATCCCTCCTCATCATACTGCGCCGGCTCCTCGCAGTCGTCGGGCTGCTCGCTGGCGACATCATTCGCGTAGAGCTCATCAGCGTCGAGCGCGTTGGCGTCGAAGTCGTCGTGCTCGTCGTCGAGATCCTCCTCCTCGAGCTCCTCGTCGAGCTCTTCGTCTTCGAGCTCGTCGTCCAGCTCCGCCTCCGAGGCGCTTTCCGCCTCCATGGCGCTGGATTGCTGGTCCTCTTCGTCGAGTGCAGCATCCGACTCGGCGTCGGCGCGAACGAAGGAGATGTCCGCCGGCGCGTTGCCGTCGTCGATGGTGTCGTCACCGAGCCGCGCAGCGCCGTCGTTGCCTGCCTTGCTGTGTACGACACGCTTCTGCTCGGGCAGCTCTCCCATGTAGCGGCTGAGAACGAGACGGCGGCTTGTTCCGAAGAGCGGATCGACTAGCGCCTTCTTGCTGGCCGAGCCCTTGACGGCGGACGTTGCCTTCTCGCTCTTGACGATGGCGTCGTTGAGCGCAGACGCAGTCTCCGAGCCCGTCAGATCATTGTCGCTCAGACCTGGCTCGGAGAGCGGCTCGGCCTTGACCAGCGAGACCTTCAAGCGTCCGGCTTCATCGAAGGACAGCACCGCGGCGCCAATCTGAGGCTGAGACTCCTCGTCGCCCGAGAGGCCATCGCTCTGCGACGGCGAGCGCGAGCGAGACGAGCCGCGCGCATCGACGTTGACCAAGTCGCTCGCCACAGAGACGACGTCCGATCCTGCGCTCACAGAGGCCTGGCGCACAACAGCCTCGCCGGCCGGATCGGTCTCTTCGGCCCACTCGTCCTCCGAGACCTCGATCGAGTCCAGACCGTAGCGGCGCGTAGGATTCTTGGCGGTCGCCGCTGCGCTGCTGGCCGATGCCTTGGTTGCGGTGAAGAAGCTGCGGAGAGACGGGTCCGCACGAGCACTTGCAGCCGCGCCTTCCGCAGCGCTGATCTGCTCCGGAGCCGTCTGCACGCTCACCTGGCAAAGGATTCAGTCAGCTCGGACCGTAGGCGTGTACAGAGTGCCCCAGCGCGCCATGATAAGGCCCTGCCACTCACAAAGGCGCGCACGGCCTGGTGCAGCTTGCCGTCGCGCATGACGTCCTTGCCGAGCGTGACGAGGTCGCCGTCCTCGAGGACGAAAGGCTTCTCAGGCTCGAGGCGCGCCGACGCGGCGTTGGGCACACGCGCGGCCCAGATGTGGTCGGGGCTCTGCGTGGCGCGCACGCGCGCGACGAAGGTGCCGTGCGTCGAGGCGTGGTCGATGAGTGCCGGGCGGCCGTCGATCCAGACGAGCGAGGCATGCATGCGGCTCATCGTCTTGGTGAGAAAGTTGCGCGTGGCGGCCGTGGAGCTGGCGCGCTCGGGCAGTAGCTCAGAGGACATGCCCGACTGCGCGCGCCGCAGCGACGTGCGCGGCTGGCTCGACGAGAAGGTGACGACCTTGCTGCGGTATGACAGGCGGTGCGCGAGCGTGGCCGGGCGGAAGGTGCTGAGGGACGCATCCTTGTGGCGCGCCGAGGCCGAGTAGTGCATCTGCACGAGGCCGCCGCCCGAGCGGTACTTGGTGCCCGTGGGCGCGATAAGGCTGCCGGTGGCCGACGCCTCGGCGCCGCGAGGCTGCGCGGCCGACGACATGGCGGCTGCGAGGTGGTGGTGGAGTGAGATGGACACTGTTGGCCGATGAGGCGGCGAGGTGTGCGCGCGCTGCTTGCGAGGCGAGTGCGCAGCAACGGCCCGAGAGATAGGCGCGGCGCGGCGGTGAGCTGCAGGGGCTCGGCGGCGGTGTTGGACTGCGCGGGGTCTGACGCGCAGCGCGGGTGTGGAGGCGGGGTCGAGGGTGAGCGCGCTGGGTGACGAGCAGGCACGCAGGGGCACGGCAGAGAGCCGGGCTCAGACAGCGGCGCCGGGGTGCGGGTGGTGGTGGTCGGGACGGAGGGAGTGGGCCCGGCGAGCAGCAGATGATGTGGGCCCAGCTCGTGGTGGGCTCGCCTGATCGGGCCGGCTGGGCTGCTCTTGCTTGCCTGCAGCTCGGGCGCAGCACGGCCGGCGCAGGCGGGCAGCGCAGCGCGCACCTCCTCGCCGCGCCCTTTATCCTCGCCCGCCGCTGCGCGCCGGCAGCAGAGGCCGTCCTCTCACCGAGGCCATCGCGATCGTCACTTTGCGTCGTCGTACGCCGCTGTGGGTCATGCTGCTAGCTGCGTGCGTGCGGTGGGCGCACTGAGCCGGCCAGGCAGCTCCGGCACCGGCAGGCGCCCAGTCTGCGCCAGGGTGCGCATGACAGGAGCAGCAGCCGGCAGCAGCGGCAGCGGCGCTCTGCGTTGGAGAGAGAGTCGCACGCCGCAGCACCTTCTGCTGTGGTGCCTGACAGCGACGCAAGATGCGAGAGAGGCAGGCGAGCAGCAGCAGCGCTCGTGGAGGCGCCCAAAAGAGGCGAGGTGCGCTCGAGGCAGGGGCGCAGCGGCCCCATGTGGTCCCACGCTCGGGCGTTAGGGGCGCCCGCGCTCGCATGACCGCACCGCCGCAACCTCGCACTGCAGCGAGCGAGAGAGGCGCCGTGCCTCGAGAGAGCTGCACTTCGAACAGACGAAGCAGCCGGCCGCGCCCAGCCGCAGACAAGCACGCCGCCAGCCGCTTCAGAGCACGCGAGGACGACTGAAGCCTGGAGAAACGAGCCTCTGCTGCTGCTGCTGCCGCCGTCTCGAAGCCAGCGCGCAGAACACAGAGAAGGCATCGAGATGGAGCTGCGGAGTGCCAGAAATACGACGAAGCAATGCGGACTGCAGCAGCCCTGCCGCTCTGGAGGGAAAGTGAGGGCTGCTGCACGCTGGGCTGGAGGCGAGGTCTGCTATCTCGACCGGCGCCCCGCTTCGGCGCCGCTGCCCCGTGCGCGCGCGCAGACGGCGCCCCGCAGGCCTCTCAGCCAAGCCCAGCACCAGCCCCGCCTCGCTCGCTGGCATACCTCTCTCGGAGAGGCTTCGGACCTATGTCTTGAGATCCTGCTGATATGAAGCCTCGGGTCGCTTTTCCTCTGCCTTGAAGTCGTGGTCGGGTCAGCTGTAACGGCGGACACTCGCTCGGAGGGAGGACGGCGGCGGTGCTGCAGCAGCCGGTGAGCGTGGGAGCGGCAGGACCTAATCGAGGCGGCGCAGCTGCTACTGCCGTGCGGTGCTGCAGCCATGCGCCGCTGTCTCAGGCGGCGACGACCGTCAAGCAAGCCTGCTCTTCGTGTTCAGCACGAGGACACACAGCATGCTGCTTTGACTCTTACTGGGGTCGCCTGACGTTGTTAGGGGAATGGACGAGGTGCGGGCGTGGCGCGGCTGCGCAGCCGCCTCGGCGCGCCAGCAGGAGGCGCGCACGTGCAGCTCGCGGTGCGCCAGCCAGCGTGCACGGCGGCGTCGTCGCTGAGGCGGCCGCGCGCGCCGCGGCGGGCCGCTCTCGACCTCGATCGTTCGCTCACTCTCGCTGCATCTCTCACCGCACCTCACCGCACCTCACTCCTTCGCCCTCACCTTCACCCTCGTGAGTCGCAGCAGCACTCGCTCGGCGCAGCGCACGGTGCTTGTCACGGCCGTACACTCGTCGCAGCGCTGCGCCGAGCTGCCACCCTGCCAGCACACAGCGCACTGACCCGCTCCTTCTTCGCGCACCGCCTCCTGCCCTCCGCTCCTCTTTCTCGCCACAGCCCCCGCCTTCGCCATGTCTGAGATCAACACCGAGCTCTGCCCGGTCTACGCACCGTTCTTCGGCGGTGAGTAAGCGCATGAGTCGCCCAGCGTCCGATGCACGCTGCCCGCCTTGGCCAGCGGTGCCCGCACCATCGGCGCCCCTCAATCGCATCGCTGCACCTAGCGGCATCGCTGCTCACACCGCTCGCTCTCCAGCTATGGGCTGCACGGCCGCCATCGTCTTCACCTGTAAGTCGCCGCATGTGCAACCCTTGCGAGGCCTAGCTGAGCCCGCCTGCGCACAGGCCTCGGTGCCTCGTACGGCACGTCTAAGTCGGGCGTCGGCATTTCGGCCATGGGTGTGCTGCGCCCGGACCTGCTGATCAAGTGCATTATCCCCGTCATCATGGCTGGTATCATTGCCATTTACGGCCTCGTCGTCTCGGTGCTCATCTCCGGCGACAGTGAGTGGCCCTGCAGACAGCTGCTCGCAAGTTACAAATCGTGCTGATGCAGCATCGCGCGCGCTCTCCAGTCAAGTCGCCGATGAGCCTGTACGCCGGCTTCATCCAGCTCGGCGCCGGTCTCTCCGTCGGCCTGGCCGGTCTCGCCGCTGGCTTCGCCATCGGCATCGTCGGTGACGCAGGTGTGCGCGGCACCGCGCAGCAGCCGCGTCTCTTCATCGGCATGGTGAGTGGCGTGCGGAGTGAGCGGGCACACTGCGATTGTGGCTTGCTGGTGGAGAGGCTGGGCTGTGAGGATGAGTCGATCGCGGCTCGTGTGCGCTCGCGAGGGCCTCGAGTACGCAGCGGTGGAGTCGAAGAAGCCTGTGCACAGCCGCGATTGGCATCGGGACGAATGCTGCTCGCGCTCGGACCAGCATTGAGGCTGCAGGATCGCTTGCGTGGCTTCTTCAGGTGTTGTCTCGCCTCGGGCCCGTCTATCTGCGGAAGGGATGCTGCGTTGCGCATGTGGCGCAGCGCGATTCGACAAAGCGTGTCGCTCTGCGAGGACCATGGCGTACGCGAGCAACGACCTCGCCGACTGCCAGCCCTCTGTGCTGTTCTTGCCGCTGACGCCTGCATTCTTCCTCGCGTCCGCCAGATTCTTATCCTCATTTGTGAGTGCTGCGGAGCCCGTCAGCTACGCACGCATGCTCACGCGCCCTCCCGCAGTCGCCGAGGTGCTGGGTCTGTACGGCCTCATCGTTGCCCTGATCCTCAACACCCGTGTGCAGGACGCGCCCGGCGTGAGTGGAGGTGCGCATTGCCTTACCGCCTGCCTTCGCTCACCTCTCTGTCCCAGTGCGAGCTCAAGTAAATCAGATCACACTCGCCCATCGCGGCGGCCGGGCGCAGCTAGCAGGGCCGCTGGTGCTGCGAGCGGTGCAGCTGCGCCTCGGACGCCCTTTCTTCACGCCGCAGCTGCGGTCTCTTCGCCAGTCTTGCGCCCGTGCGTCTGTCACTGCCTGTCGCGAGCGCCCTCTCGTCGCGGCTCGCAGGATCGTGCATCGGTGCTCAGCCTGGCATTCCCTCACTCCCGCTCCTCTCTTCCTTGCTCCGTGCACGCCCACCCCCATCCCCACCGCACTCGACTCCAATGAAGATCGTTCAAGTCTATGCGCTGCTGTGGGCAGCCTCGGCATGCCATGCTGTGTCCATAAGTCTGTTCCACGAGCTCGAAGGGCAACGTCGGCCCAGCCGCTCTCTATGCACGCGCTGCCGCTGCCGCCGCATGCGCCGAGCACGGCGAGCGGCGCGGCGCGCGCGGCGCGGGCGCAGCAGCACGTCAGCCACCGCTTTGTTAGCGCGACGGCGCCAGACGCCTCCTGTCCCACATGCCCGCCGTCGAGTCAGCGCCGGACCCTGACGCTGCCTGTCTCCCGATCCTGACACTCCTCAGTCTCGCTCCACCTGCTCACCCTTGTGCAATCACTCTGCCGGCCAGCAACAGCGAGTGCGAGCACCGCAGCCGAGGTCAGCCTTGCCAGGCGCCGGCCCCTGAGCGGCCACTGGCGCACCGCCTCCACACGCCCACGCGGCGCGACATCCGGCAGCGCGGGCATACACGACGCATACAGCACGGCCTCACAGTCTTGCTCACGACCACCACCACGATCTCACCTCACTCGCCGACATTTGCTCTCGCCCGCTGTGCGCTGCAGCATGCCTGCACCTGCGTCGCACGATGGCGGCGCGCCCGCCGAGGCGCCGCCCGCGGCGTTGCCCTCTCTGGCCCGCCGCTGCGTCGCTGCCGCCGCCATTTTCGTCGTCGCCCTCACAGCCGGCTCCATCTTCGTCTTCCCGCTCTTTGCACCCAATCTGACGCGCGACCTCGGCCTCACGCTGACTCAGGTGCGCCATGCTGCTGCGCTGCTTGCTGCGCCGGGCGCTTGACTGACGCTGCCGCAGACAAACACCGTCTGGGCGGGCGCCGTCGTCGGCGAGTACTTCTCGGCTGCGCCGTGGGGTGCTCTGGCCGATCATCGTGGGCCACGGCCATTGTGCCTCGCTGCGGCGGCGCTCTTTGGCCTCGGTTATGCGCTCATGGCCAGTGCGGACCGCGATGCGCTGCGGTTGGGCACGGCAACGCCCGGTGCGGCTGCGCTCATGACGGGCTACTTCTTGCTGGTGGGCGCTGGTGTGGCCGCTAGGTGAGTACGCTGAGGACCGATAAGCTCGAAGCTCGCAGCATACCTGGCGTGCTCAGCATGTCCCTGCTGACCACATGCGCGCAGCTTCTTTGCGTGCCTCACGAGCGCGGCGGCCTACTTCCCTTCGCACCCGTCGCTGGCGCTATCGCTGCCGAGCACGGTGTTCAGTCTCTCGTCGCTCTTCCTGACGCAGCTTGCCGCGCTGCCAACCTTCACCGATGTGGAGACGGGCGATCTCGATGCTGCGCACTTCCTCGCCTTCCTCGGCGCCATGCTCGCCGTGGTCAATGTCCTCGGCGCCTTTGCCATGGGCGGAGCGCCACGACGCAAGGATGCTCCGGCATCTGTCGCTGCAGCAGCAGACGAGGAGCAGACGCCGCTATTGCGGTCAGGCGCTACAGAGACACAGGCCTCGGGTCCGCTGCCTTACCTCGGCGCAGAGCACCACAACCTTGGCGGCTACGTCAAGTCGCCGGGCTTCCTGCTCATGTGTCTGCTCGTGTTCAGCTCTGCCGGCGGCGCAGAGATGCTCATGAGCTCCGTCGGCTCCATCGTCGTCAGCATCATGTCGATGCACACGCTCGACGGCACCTCGGATCCCGAGGTGGGCCGTGAGGAGCTGCGCGTGCGCGCCAGGCTGGTTGGCATCATCGGTGAGCATGCGAGGCCTCTCCCTGCCTAGGACCTGCTGACAGAAGCATGCTGCAGCCATCACCAACACTATCGCGCGCCTGCTCTCGGGTCTCCTGACGGACCTGCTCTGCCCTTCTCGCCCTCTCTCCGCCTATGCGCGCTCCTCGAGCAGCACCAGGCACGGCAAGGCACTGCGCGCGGCTGCTCGCTTGCGCGTCTCGCGCGTCACCTTCGTCATGGGCGCGCAAGTGCTGCTGCTCGCCGCCTTTGTCTATGCTGCCACGGCGATGCGCAGCATCTCTGGTCTGGCCGTCGTATGCGCTCTGACGGGCTTGGGCGTGAGTCTGCAGCTAGACGTCGGCAAGCTGCACCGGCTGACCCCGCACGAAGTACGGCATGGTCTTCACTGTCGTGCCCTCAACGATCCTCATCGCCTGGGGCCCATCGCGCTTCGGCCGCAACTGGGTGCGTGCACAAACTCCACGTCCCTTAACGCTCTCCGCTCACGCGTCATCCACAGGGCACGATGACCTACGCAGCCGCCGCCGGCTCGCTCGGCTTCTCGCTGCTGTTCGCCGCCGTCTCCGACTCAGTTGCAGCACGACAAGACGCGTCGTCCGGCGCAGCGAGCGGCGAGACCGTTGGCGGTGCACTGTGCACCAGCGGCGCGGCATGTTATCAGCCCTCATTCGCCATTGCCGCAGCCGCAGGCGTCGCTGCCCTCGGCGCGCTCTGGCCTTTATGGCGAGCATGGCGGACACGATTGTAGGGCGCGCAATGCAGATAGAACGTGATGCTTCGCTTGGGCTAGAGTACAATGAGGAGAGAGCGCGCCTCGACTAGAAGTACACCTCGGCTGAGGGCCGGCCGACACCGCAGCCGTACGTGCGACGGCCCCACAGGGCATCCAGCACGCGCGCTCGCTCGATCTCGTGCTTCGGCAAGGCCTTCTTCGGCGAAGACGACGATGCCGGGCGATCACCTGGTACGGCTGGTGCGTCGGCGAAAGGATCGCCTGCCAGCCACGGGTCCGCCTGCGAAGTCGAGTGCACGTGTTCTGCGAAGCGAGCACGGCGTGCGTTGACGGACGGCTGTGGCGCCGACTGGTCCCGGCCCATGATGTACTGCCGGAACACGGCGGCGTGCGCTGGCCCAGCCCAGGGACCGGCTGCCCTGAGCTGCTCTGCTTCGTCATTCGGCTCAACTGTCTGCGATGAGGCGTAGCGGGACGTGTGCAGCACGAGCGACTGCAGCTCGCTCCACTCTGGCCGGCGCTTGCGCTCCGCGTCCCACCATGCGACGGCTCGCACCACGCCAGGACTTGCCCACTCGACGGACAGGTCGAGCGTGCGAAGCTTTGGCGTCGCACGCGTCAGCTTCCGCAAGGCTAGCCCAAGCTCTGCGTCTGGCGTCTGCGGCGGGAGCGAGAGAATGGCTGTGGAGCAGTCGGCGAGCGACAGCACTTCAAGATTCGGCGCCTGAGCGAGCGCTCGCACGAGCGGCAGTGATGTGCCGGCCAACGAGAGCGAGCGCAGATAGACGGCCGGCGCCCGTGACGTGCCAACGAGCGCTCGCAACGTAGATGCCCGCAACGAGCTGTAGGAGAGATCGAGCGAGCTCGGACAGTCTGACGATGGCTCTGCAGCGTCCCAGTCGTCGTCGGAGGACTCAGAATCGCTCTGCCCGGCATCCAAAGCCGCGTAGTCCTCGTCGAGCAGCAGCAGTCGTACACTCGCGTCGCTCAGTGGAGGCGCACGAGCAAGACGACCGCACAGCGCCATGAGCCGCTGGCACATGTGCGTCGGCAGGTCTCTTGCCACGCTGGCCGCTTCGGACGTAGCATCGACCGACATCGACCGAGCAATGGAGATGAGCACGAGATCCGACAACGATGGAAGCGCCTGCTGCCATTCGTCAGCCTCTGCAAGCGCGTAGCCATCGGGCCATGCCTCGAGCACTCACTGCACGTCCCGATGAGCTCTCGCCGTCAAGGTCATCTCCAAGAGCCCAGCGTGTGGTCATGAGCTCTTCTGGCCCATTCTCCTCGAGCTCAGCCTGGCCTGCCGAGCGTTCTACATCCTCTCGCCGCTGCGACTTGCGGCGCCGCGCTGCATGTGGAGGTGCGTCCCGGCAAGCACGCTCTGCCTCTCTGGCAGCAGCCTCTCGTCCAGCCAGAAGCGGATGCAGGTCGCTACCCCAGCCTCGCGGCACAGGCCCGGCAAAGGTCCGCCGAATATCGCGCTCGGCTCGCGCGCGGTCGAGCGCCTCCTCGCGCAGCGGCTGGGCAGCCAGCGAAGCCAGGTACGCTGCGCCTGGCCCGGCGAGCGAGGCTGCCGGGCGGCTGGGACCGGGGAGCGAGGCGCCAGCGTCCGCGGCCTCCTGTGCCTCGGCGTTGCGAACGCGCCGGCGGTCCTCGATGCGTGCGCGCGACAGGCGCTCGGACAGCGAGAGCGGTGCAGCAGCGACAGGAGCGGCGGCGAGGGTGCGCAGCGCCGGGATGGACGCGGCAAGCGAGGCGTGGCGGGCATCGCGCTCAGCAGCGCCGGTGCTGCCGCCGCTCGGCGCGGGCGCACGCCGCGGCGGCGACATGCTTTCGCAGCCGAGCAGAGAGGCGCAGCGAGTCGGCGACGGAGCACTTGCAGAAAAGGTGGCGAGACGAGGTGGTGGTGAGCAGACAAGTGGAGCAGCGGCTGACGTGTCGGAGCCGCACCCCCGCAGGCTGAGATTAGCCGCGGCTCAAGGTGCACCTGCGGCAAGCTGCGTTAGCCTCTGCCACCTGCCACTGACGCGCCTCGCCTTATCACCCTTGCCGTTCTTCCACAACAGCAAGCAGCAACAGCATGCCGAGCAAGACAATCTCCATCGCGCTGCTCGTCGCAGACACGCCGCCCGAGCCCGTCGTGGCCAAGCGCGGCGACTACCTCACCATCTACCCAGACTTCCTGCAGCGCGCGCTCGCCGCCGTGCCGCGCCATGCGTGGCAGGACAAGGTCGAGCTGCACATCCGGCCGTTCGACGTCGTGCACAAGCGCGAGTTTCCCGACGAGGGACAGCTGGCCGACGGCCTCTGGGACGCCGTCATCGTCACGGGCTCGGGTGCGTGTGGCTGAAGTGATGTAGAGCTGGGCTAGCCTCACACATACCTCTCCAGCGTCTTCCGCGTACCTGGACCTCGAATGGACGACTGGACTTGCCAGCTGGCTGCGGAGCCTGGCTGAGAACCACCCGCTCGTGCGCAGTGAGTACCTCCAGCCGGACAACCACTGTGCCGAGAGCTCATCCTGCTGTGCGTCCAGTCATTGGCATCTGCTACGGGCACCAGATCATCGCGCGCGCCTTTGACGGCGAGGTAAAGCTCAACGAGAAGGGCTTCGAGATCGGCGTGTACGACGTGGAGCTCACGCCTGAAGGCCAAGAGTACCTGGGCTATGCCGAGAGGGAGCAGCACATGGTGCGGATGCGCTCGTACGACGGCCTAGTCCTGCAGCTGATGATGCTCCTCGCGCAGCACATCCATCAGGTCCATCGTGACATCGTACCTGAGCTGCCGCCGGCGTTCAATGGCACGGACTTCCTCAACATCGGCTCAACGGCGCGCTGCGAGGTGCAGGGCCTGGCGCTGCCGTACCCAACCGATGCGCCGCCGCTGCCTTCGACGGCCGGCGGGTCCGCATACATTGCCTTCGACGTCACCGGCGAGGCAACGGACTCGTCAGGCCCTGCTCCCGCGCGCAGCCTGCAGGTGCTGACCGTGCAGGGCCACCCGGAGTTCGACGAGGAGATTGTCACGACGCTCATCGATGCACGCAGCGAGATGGGCGCCATCTCGGGTCCGGACCGCGACGAGGGCCTACGGAGAGCACCGCTGCCGCACGACGGCAAGCGGATAGGCGCCGTCATCCTGTCCATGCTTGGCGTCGAGCCAAAGCGGACTGACGAGGGCACGCAGGCAGACGGCGGTGTCGGCGTGTAGTTTCATCATAGACAGTCGAATCAGACACGTTTGCAGCGGACAGACTTCAAGGTGCATTGGCGAGGCGCGCGAAGGGGTGGTACAGGCATGGTCAGGTGGCGAAGGCGCCAGCCGTCTGAGCGAGCAGCCCAGACGGCGGAGGCGTGCAAGAAGGGATGCGAGAGGAAGAGAGAGAAGTGCATAGAGAGGAGGGGTGCGGATGGTGGTACAGCAGAGGAGGACTGAGAGCACGGCCGATGGTGAAAGGTGTATGCGACCGGGGATATCAACAGATGATGAGCTGAGGAGTGAAACCGAATCTAGCGAAGAGCCACGACCGCCCGCTCTTTGCTTCCCACGCAGCTCTCATCTGCGGCCGTAGCGCTCGTGCTGCTCGTGGTGGTAGGCATAGCGCGGCGGCGACGGCGGACGGGCGTGGCGAGGGTCTTGGCCGCGGTTGCCGTGGTGGTGCGGCTCGGCCTGGAACATCTCGCGCACCTGCTCCGCCGCAGCAGTGCCGCCGACGGCGAAGCCGCCCGAGGGCGATGGGACGAGGATGCGGCGCCGAGCGTTGATGAACTGGAAGAGGTGTGCGCGTTAGCAATAGTGACGAGGCTCGGCACACGCTGCGGACCACTCACCCAGTTGGACACCTGGCTCATCGTCAAGCCAGTGGCAGCGCACAGCCGACGCTTCTCCTCGTCGGTCGGATACGGGTGGGTGGCGTGCTCCAGCAGCCAGGACTTCAGCAGGTCCGTTACGGCCTTTGGCAGCTTGCCGCGCTTGCGAGCGTTGGGCGCACCACCGTTCGAGCCGGCGTCACGCTCGTCAGGCCCGCCCGGGTAGCGGCCGTACTGGCCGTGCTGCTCCTCGCCGTACTGCTCGTGCCGGTTGGATGGCGATGGGTATGAGCGGCTCGTCGGCAGGCCGTGGCCGGACGGGTAGCCTCTGTCCACGCCGTCGCCTCGCAGGTAGTGCGGGTGCGAAGAGCTGGTGGCGACGTGATGGCGCTGAGCCTGCGACTGCTCCCGGTCGTATGCATGGCGCTGCTGCTCCTCGCCGGGGTAGAAGCGGCGCTCGTGCGAGCTGCCGGCGTTGCTGCTCGCCGCAGAGTACGAGGGACCTGCAGCGGCCGTGCCGATGAGATGCTGGCCGCCCGATGACGGCCGTGCATACTCACCACCGGTGTAGCGCACGTGCTCCTCCATGCTCTCGCGAGCTGCAGGCAGGCCACTGGCCGGCTGGCGCTCCGGACTCCAGCGCTCGTGCTCGCGCCGCCGCTTGTTCGAGTCCTCGTGCCAGCGGTCGCCCTGCGAGCGTGGCCGCGGCTCGCTGTCGTAGTCGCGGCCCTGGTGCGACACAAAGGGCTGAGGCGGCATCCCAGACGTGTGCGGCCGCATTGACTGCACCGTGGCGCTGGAAGGCATCGGGCTGGCGTCGAACGAGGCCTTGCGCTTCTGCGAGCTGTGCTGGTCCGAGAAGTTGCGCATCGCCTCGCGGTTCTCCAGCTGCGAGGTGGATCGTGCCATGTGTTGCGAATGTGTGAGAGCCTCCGCCGGACGCGGGCTCAGCAGGGAGCCGCGAGCGTACGGACGACCATCAGGAGCACCTCGGTCGAGCAGCACCGCAGACGTGCGCCGGCCGAGCTGTGTGAGGCTGGGCCGCCGCTCCATCTGCTCGTAGCCGAGCTGCGACGATGCATGGGAGGCAGCCGGCGAAGGGAGCGAGGCAGCTTGCGGTTGACGAGAGAAAGGCTCCCACGACGACGAGTGTTGCGCCGATGACGACGATGACGAGCTGGCAAAGCCGGGCAGACCGAGCGGCGGCAGCGACTCGCGCGTCCGCCGGAAGGTGTCACCGGGCCCCTGGAAGCGACCGGGCGTGCTGACGGGCACGGCCGGCTTCGGCCACGGGCTCGCCAGGTACTCGTCAAGTTGTGCGATGCCTGGCAGACGATCTTGTCCTCGCTCCGAGCCCTCGCTCTTGCCTGCACCGCCGTTGGAGGCGAGTGCGAGCTTGAGGTCGGGCCGTCGGCGCGATGATGAGTCGTCGTTGACGCCAGACGACGAGCCGAACGAAGAGCGTTGACCTTCGCCTCGGTTCCACGACGAGCCCGCCTCCTCGGCGCTCTGTCGTTGCCGGGCGGCGTCGCCGCCGTATGCGTGGTCCGCCTGGTGGTCGCCTCGCGACTGGTCGACGGCGAGGCGTGAGGAGGACGCCTGCTGCTCGTCGATCCGCAGAGCGGGATCGCGAGTCAGGTCGTCCGCGTTCCGCATCAACGGCGGCGGCGTCAGCGAGACGCGACGCATCTGGCCGTTGGCGGGAGCAGGAGACCGACGCGTCACGTTGCCGGCCGAGCCACTCGGTGGTCTCGAGTCGTCGCTGGCGAACGGCGTCGAGTGCCGAGGTGAAGAAGGATTCCGCGAGGAAGAGGGATGGGATGAGAAGCGGGCAGCACAGGAGGCTGTGAACGACGGGTGCGTGTACTGCGAGGTGTCAGCCACCGTGAAGTGCGGGGCGGACGGCTGGCTCACCGTTCGTGAGCTTGCTTGGTTCATCCAGGTGAGAGACGGCGAAAGGCGTGAAGAAAGTGAGACGACGCCAAAGCGGTCTCCTTATATCCTTCTCGCTGGCCGCAGAGAGATGTTCCACGGCAGAGTCTCGGCAGAGGGGTTGCCAATGAGTGGCACGGGTCGATTTGACGCAGAGCCGTCAAGGGGCCACTTGAGCGGGTCCGAGGCAGAGGGATAGCTCCCGGTCGGTCGGCGCCAGGGGTGACGTCCGAGGAGTCGCGTGCAGGCCGTCTGCAACGTCGGGTGCCAGCTATTTTTGGCACACAGCGAAGCTGATGGACGACTCGCTAAATGAGCGTTGAGAGGTCGGCGCAGACCCCTGACACGTGCCCGAGTGCAGGCCTCCGGGCGCAGTGCGGGCCCGAGTAAGGGCCTGGGCGAGCGAGAGGGGCCGTGCAGTTGCCGACACAGTGGTCGGAGAGCAACACAGGAGTGATGTGACAGCAGACGACGTGTGTCGGTGCGTGCCTCGGCGTCGGCGACGACGACGATGGATCAAGTCTGGTGCCTGGTGCCCGAGCGATCGCAAGTGCACGCCACGCGCGGAGATGCGTCAGCGACTGATTAGCAGCCGCAAGACAGGCGTGGCAGGCTGCCACTCTTCGCTGACGTTGCGTCGCTCTTCCGCTGTGCCCCTGACGTCAAAGTGCAACTGACGACGGAGGCAGGGAGGCGCGGAGAGCCTCCTGTCGTGTGCCGAGGGGTTCGGCGAGGTGGTGGTGGCGTCGCTGTGGCGCGACGGGGGCGGACCGAAGAACGGTCTGCGAGATGCGGATCTCGAACGGGCGGCTGTGGACCTGGGACGAGGAGCAAGCCGTCGGTGTGATGTGCTGCAGCACGAGGCAGTGCGGATCGATGAGCGGCTCCGAGCAGACAGCAGAGGTATAGCCGAGGCTATCGATGCTCCTCGAGCGTCGGTCGACGGTGCGAGGTTCCGGTGGTCGGAACGAGGGAGCGGTCGAAGCCCTGAAGGCGCACTCTGCTGGCCGGGATCGGACGGCAGCGAGACGTCGGAAGGTGTCCGGGTCCCGAGTGAGGCCAGGCGGCGACGGGCGGTGCGAGGCCGACGGTGTGACGGCGAGTGTGCCGTCGTGGTGTGCCGAGCAGACGAGGACGAGGTCCTGCGGCGGGCAGCGGGCGGCGCTGCGCTCGATGACGAGCGGGCGCTCTGCGGTGGCCGCGGGTGTGCCGCGCGCTGGGACGCGTGGGAAGGCTGGACGCCGGCGCGGGTCAGCGAGAGCTGCAACGGCGGGCGCGAAAAGGGGGGTGATGCCGGGCCGCCGATGGCGCACCCGTGCTTCTTGTATGGGCCTCGACGACGCATGCAATGGAGTCCGAGACACGCGTGCGCACGACAGGCCTGACAGGCGTGCCGGACGGGAGGGTCTCGTCTGGCGCACCTGTCATCCCGGTGCGGCGAGGCGAGGCCTGTGCTTGCTGCTGCGAGCGCGGTGCGGCAGAGGCAGCGGAGCGGCGATGTGCGCGCGGCGAGAGCGCCGACACGGCGCGCGCACCGCGCCGCCTGCCACGGGTAAGAGAGGGGCCCGCAGAGAAATGCGTGCGGCGCGCGCCCTCAGCCAGCGCGCCGCCCGCGCCGCCGCAGGACGCGCGTCGGGCAATTCGCTGTGGCTGAGTCTGTTTGCAGCTCGCTGCTCTCTTGCCCGCCTCGGCCAGCGTGCGCCGCGCGCGCGCCCGCAAGCCGTGGTGCTGGCCGCCTGCCGTCTGCTTCTGGCGCACATGGCGGCCCCAGCCCCAGCCCGCGCCGCCGCGTGCCTCTCGAGCGCTCTCTCTCAGTCTCTGCGTGCAGCCGGCGCGCCAACTCCACTGCACTCGTATCGGGCGCCACCCGACGTGCCCCTCGCTCCCGCCCTGCCAGTCTCACCTGGAACGTGATGCGTCAGCACGGCGTGGGCGCCGAGTCGAGGCGCTGCAGGGTGCTGCAAGATGAGGGCCTGGCCACGCAGAGTAGGTGCGGGGAGCGTGGGTGCGGCACGGATGATGGTGAGAGAGTGAGAGAACGAGGGTGAGAGAGGAGGAGAAGGAAGGGTGTCCGACGCTGCGCACCGAAGGACGACGACGACCCAAGTTGGAGCCTCCGCAGCAGCACCGCCCGTTGGTCGGACCATTAATTGCTGGCCTGCGCTGGGCAGCACCATGCACTCTCTGCGCTCTGCGTCCTCCTCCGCTGCGCCGCCCCGCTGCGGCGGTGCGAGCGGACCGGAGGGCCCTGGGGCAGTCGAAGCCTGCGGCCCACTGCTCAGGCTTGGCCTGCTGGGTTGCGCATGAGGCTTCGCTGCAGCGTTCCTGAGCATCGTTGCTGCTCCGACGCCGTAGCGCGGAAGACAGCGTCACAGGCTGACGTTGCCGGCAGCGTCCGCAGCGCGCGTAGTCGCCCTCGGACTCGGCGCTTTGGAGGACAGGCATCTGCATCGGTGCGGCCCCGAGCTAGTCTAGGCAGGCCGACGCTAGGCTCGCGTGCGGGCGATGCAGACGTGGACGATCAGAGACGGTGTGGAGCAGCGGAGCGCCCGACCGTTGGGGTGCCCGGAGGAGCCTCCGGCGAGCCGCAGCGGCATCAGGATGCAGCAGCGGGCACACCTCACTGCAATCAGGCCACGCTCCGCGACCCGTCGGAGTTGCCGCTCCAGGTCTGTGCTGCTGTTCTGCCTGCAGGTGCGCTGAGATTCTGAGGGTGTCCGACACGCACCCGCGCCCTCTCCACGCTGCATTGCTCGAGGCAAGGTGCGGATCGCGGTGCGGTGCAAGTGCGACATTCGCGCGGAGCCGCCGGACCGCGCTCGACAAGCTCTTGGCCTGTGTCATCTGCGCCGGCGGCTGCGACAGGCGGGCCGCCTGGAAGCTCGAGCTGCTGCTGCCGAACGTCGAGAGTGGAGCTCGGCCACGAGCTTGCTGCGGCTTCGCCCGCACGCCGGCACCTGTTCTGTGACATGCGCAGCGGGCGGAGTATCGATGCGCGCCTGTGCGGCCGTTACTCCGGCCTGACGCTGGGCGCAATGCGTTGCATGTGCACCCGGCCGTCTACACTCCGACGCTTCCTCTGATGCCGCTGCTTCGCAAGCGCGGTGCCTGTGTCGCGCGTGCCCGAGCGAGGCCGGCAGCAGCGCAGCGACGAGCGCCGAGGGCAACGGCAGATCCAGCCGCTGCCGAGCACCGCAGCTCGCGGCTCCCTCGGTACGCAAGCGACAGCGGGGCATCTGCATCCACATCGTGCGTGTGCGCTGCGCTGCACTGCGCTGCGCTGCGGCTGCTTGCTGCTGCAGCAAGCTGCGAGTGCGGCTGCGCTCAAGAACGCCCGCGCCAGCGTGGCACCTGGCTTGGCGGCGCTGAGACCGCCTGCGGCAAGCAGCGAGCGCTGCGAGAGGGCGTCCGCTGCGTTGTGCGCGCCGCAGTGGAGGCGTCCAGGCCGTGCGGGACAAGCCACGTCGCCTCTCGGAGGGGCAGTGCAGAGCCGCTGCATGCTGCGTGCTTGCTGTGTGTCTGCAGGGACGAACCGGGAGCGGTTGCAGGACGCGCATCGTCGGGCACCTCCACAGTCGTCGTCTGGCACGCCTCGGGCGAGGCCGGTCCGGCGTCGGGCGTGGGAAGCTGCTGGGCGGCGCGGGAGGCATGGACGAGCAGCATGGAGCGCAGCAGCCTCTCGCGCGGAAAGCTGACGGCTGGCCGACGACGAGCGGGTGTCGGCGCCCACGCCGACGCGGACGGCGGCCCATCGCCAGCGAATGGAGGGGCGGGAGGGGCGCTGCGCTGCGCGCGGTGTGCTGTGGCGCGCTGCTGCATGCTTCCAGGCCCCATGGGCGGCTGCTCGATGACATCTGCGCACAGCACACAGACGGCACCTGGGCAGTCGTCCGCGCGCTTGCCCTGGCGCATGCAAGCCACAGCACGCCTGCGGCCGTGGGCTGCAGATCGGCGCCCACGCCGGGGCGCGCGAGCCGCGTCTTGCTCTTGCTCGGCAAATCTTGCGGCCTGCAGCGGCCTGCAGCGAGGCTTCTTCCAGGGCGCGGCAGCAGCGCGGCGGCGCGTCGGCGCGACGCCCGAGCTTCGGCGCGCGATGTGCTCGCGTGGCTTCAGCGACGGCACAGGCGCAGCGGCTGCATCTGGTACACGTCGCAGCCGCGCGTCCGCGATGCAGGCACGCTGCCCGTGTGCCTCATTCCGCGGCTATTTTTTCGCGCCGCCGGCGCTTGCGGTCCAGGCGTGACGCCACGCTAACTTTCATCCACGGCTGCTCATCGTTCAGCGCGCCGAGGCACCAGGGCCGCGGCGCGCGCAAACGTCACCTCTATCAGCGCTCCGGGGGTGTTCACGTCGCTCTGGCCGCAGCGCGTCCCGCATCGCTGCATGCTGCAGCGGCGCATGCTGACCCTGCGTAAGCCTGGCCTTCCAGAAGCAGCACTCGCAGACGCACGCACAGCGCCCGGCTGCCTGCGCCGCCGGGTGCGCTGCGGCGCGCCTGTGCGTCATGGGCCGCCGGGTGGGCGCAGCGTCGCCGGGTTGGTGTGTGAGCCTGGCGAGCTCGCAGCTGCCCCCAACTCCGCCACTCCGCACTCCTGAGGAATCCGGCGCGGGGATGCGGCACCTGCAGCTGGCACCCGACCAGTAGAAGAGCTCGCGGAGGGCCCGCTGCCTCGATCCGCGCCCAGCGGCCAGATCTCGGCGCACGGCCACGCGACTCTGCCCTTCTCCTCCGCCGCCGCCGCCCTTCCACCGCCACACTCTGAGCCCGCGCTCCGCCCGAGGCCGTGGGCAGCGCAGCACAGCTGCTGCAGCTGGCACCGAGACCCGGAGCACTGGTGCTGGCCCCAGCGGGCCAGCTCAGACCGTCGTCTCATGCGCAGCGGCCAGCCGCCGCTCGGCCTCGGGTCCGCCGCAGCCTCGCAGCTACCACACTCCCAGGCGAGGCGAGACGAGACGCGCAGCATGTGCTCTCTCTCCGCCGGCCGTCGTCCGGACCGCTGCAGGTGTGAGTGCAACTCCGCACGCAGCAGACAAGGAAGCGGCTGCCCTGCTCGGCTGCCCGCGAAGCGTTGCCCGTTGCCGGCCTTGCCGCAGTGCCCGGGCTCAGGTGGCCTCCGAGATCGCAGCGGACCAGTGCAGCCGGGGCGCCGTCCTCTGTGACGAAGCGCATTGCTGCGCACGTTCTCATGCATGCTCAATACCCTCGTCGGAGCTGGCCGTCGGCGTTGCACCTTGCCTCCAGGAGGTGAGCAATACTCACACGCACGACTGCTAGCCCCGTCGGAGCTGCTCGACGACCCTGAGCGCCGGATGATCGCGAGAGTGATGTATCGGTCAGCATGTTGGCAGCTGTCGATGTGCCGTTGTGCTGTGGCAAGGAGGGAGGGAGAAAGAAGAAGAGTCGTCGTGCGAGGCACGTGGGTCGCGCTCGCTCAGCGCCCGGCGGAGGGTTCGGAAAAACAGGCGGCGCATCGGAGAGCGGGCGGGCGAGCCTCCGACGCAGGGTCGCGCATGCCATCCAGAGCCCGACGACGAGCATCGCGTGCTGAGCCCTCGCACGATGGAGTGCTTCCGGCGTGCTGCATCAGGAGCGCAGGGTCTCGCCAACAAGGCTCTCTGGGTTGCTGAGATGGACGCGGAGCGGCCACTCGTGCGGGCGCTGAGCGCGTGGCGTCCTGTGCAGCAGACGCCGCGATGAGGCTACGGGATCGGGCGCGATGCGCTGCGTAGCGTCGTGCGTGCGGGCGTCTGCATGCATCCGCCGGCGCAGCTGACGCTGCATGCTCCCTCTCGCAGGTCGCAGCGTCCACTGGCGTGAATGGCACGTCGAGCCACCGCACCGCCCGTCACCGGTCCCAGAGTGCGCCGGATGTGTCAAGCAAGTTCTGATTTGCGGGCAAGCGTCCATTCCAGGAGCAGGCGCTGTCGTCGCGCTGCCCCTCACCGCGGCAGGAGGCGATGTGATGTCTCAATCGACGCGAAACTCCGGCGGGGCGTCGGTGCCGAGTCGGGCTCCTGCTGGGCCTGCGCGGAGGCGCCTCGGCATCCTGCGCGTGCGCGCAGCTGCTGCCAGAGCGAGTTAAGCATCAGCGGCAGCGCCCTGCATGCTCTTCGGCATAACTGCGCCAGCCGCCGGCGGGCCTGCTTTGGCGCGAAAGGCAAGGCTCATCTCGTGCATCGTCACGAAGCGCACGCCTGTGGCAAGCGTGGAAGAGGGTGTGAGCTGTCGCTGTCATCTGTGGAAAAGCCGAGCATCGTTCGTGTGTCGACGTCGACGCGAGGGCCAACCGACTCGCGGGTGCGAACGGGATCGTACGGCGGAGTTGAAAGCATCGAAGCGAGCGCTGCCTGCCGCTGCCGCCGCCGCGCTCTCCTCCACGTTGCTTACCTTCATGCTGCTTGAGCCAGCTGATGAAGCGATCGAGCATCAGCATCACGTGTGCGCGCCCGGCGACGTCCGGATGGATGGTGAGCGGGTACACGGTGACCTCGTCGTCATCGTCGGCTTCGTTCTCGTAGATCCACTGGCGGCAGGGAGCGCGGCATGAGCCGGGTGCGCGCCGGGATGCAGCTGCAGGGCGCAGTCACCGTGAAGGTGTCCTTCCAGATCTGCTCGACGGCCTGCGGTGTCACCCAGCCGTGGCTGTTTGGAGCCTCTGCAGGACCATGTATCAGGCCACATCGACGCTGCGTCGGAGCTGGCAGCACAGCTCACTCTTGATGAACATCATCGGCGGCAGATCGTCCAGATACCTGCGACAGGCGTCAGCGAGGCATGCGCTGCGTCACCGCGCGGTGCAACGTCACCAGGAGGCCGGGATCTCGACGAGGCCTGTCTCCTTGCCCTTGATCATTCTGCCGGCGGACATGCGTCTAGCCTTTGCCTGGTCGCGTGACCAGGCATGCTCACGGCTTCATCCACTCCTGTCAGCGATCCATGCGCATCAGCAAGTGCCGCCAGCAACTGTCGCCAGGGCGGACGGGCCTGCGCACCTCTGCGGCTTTGTCATAGTCGATCTTCGTCCAGTAGTCTGCATCGAGGAGCTCGATCATTGGCCACCTGCTGCCACATCGAATTTCTCACCCTGGTCCCTGAGGTAGAACATGCGGCAGTCGTGGCTCTGCGGGTGGGTTGTAAGCGGTCTGCTGTGCGCCTCACCGACTTCGCACAGTGCACCTGGTTGCTGTGCTGTGTCACGCAACCCATGTCAGTAGGAAATGAGGCGACAGCATCTCAAGCTGGGCAGCCGCTCACGTCGTACTCGATGCCTGCCCTGCCGTGCGTCAGGCACAGCTCGCTGGGCGCTCTCAGAGCGCCGCAACGCACCGTACTCCAGAAGCATCTCGACGCCCTCCTTGCTCGTCTCCCACCACGGCGCCACGCTGCCGACGATGGGCTTGCCGGTGAACTCGGAGAGCTGCTTGTACTACAGCGTGGCGTGAGTATGAGGAGCGATCACAGCGAGGCCGTCACGTCAGTCTCACAGTCTTGTCGAGCACCGCGCGCTGTTGCTCAACGCTCATGGCCGTCGGGTTCTGCAGCAGCGTCAGCGGAAGCGCTGGAGCGCCGTACTCGAGCTGTGCACCTCGTGCGAGTCTGCGTGCGCGGGTCAGGCAGGGGCTCGTGGGCAGCGCCGCTCGCCGAGCTCACAGCCATGCAGGCCGATCTCGTGCCCAGCATCGCGGATCGCCTCGCACTCCTTCGGAAACGACTCGAGCGTGTGACTGATGGCGTATGTGAGTATGTGCTCCGTCACAGCTGCACTGCTGTCGCACCCCGGGATGAAGAACGTCGTGGTGATGCCGTGCTTCTTGAACAGCTTGAGCAGGCGCGGCAGGCCCACCTCGGCTGCGAAGGCGCCGCGCGATATGTCGTTGGGGCTGTCTTCCTGCACGCAGCAGGCAGCCGTGCGTGAGATGAATAGCACACAATCTGCACGATGCATGTGTGCATCTCCCTGAGCTGGCATCACTCACTCCGCCGTATGAGCCTGTCCGCAGCAGGCATCATCAAGCGTCAGTGCGTCACTCGCGCCGCCGCGTTCAGCCAGAAGCGCGTAGCATATGCTCACCCAGCCAGCCCGCCACGCAGTCGGCGTCAGGTGCGATCGAAACAAGGACTTCGCGCGGCATGATTGGCGTACTCGAACGGGTCTTTGGAGCGTGGAGATGGCCGTCAGGTGCTGAGATGGGTGCTCGACAGGCCGCACGGAGCAGCTGCCCGATCTCGCTACCCCGCATTGCCCACCAAGATGCCGTCACGTGATGCCCAGCGGCGCGGCACCGTCATGCTGCATCGCGCGGCTGTGCAGGCCGCTGCTCGACGCTCCAGCGGCGGCCGTGGCAAGCGTCGGCCTGCAACGCCCTACGGGAGACGAGCATAGCACTCCAGCACCAGCTTGCGCCTACGATGGATGATCGCTCGAGATGTGCGGCGAGCGAGGTGATGCTGCGTTCTGGCGCTGCAGTGAGATCTGCGGCGCTGCCAGGGTGCTGTGTGACGCGCGTGGCGGCGGCGCAGCAAGCCGCGGAGGGGTCGGCCCGGCCCGAGAGGCGGCGATTGCGATTTCTGGCGCCTTGCGGCGCCGCGTGACCTGGCCCTGCGACGTCCTTGCCGCCCTCGTCATCCTCTCCTTCTCAGCCAGCCTCACTTTCGTCTCTTACACTCAGCGTCCAGCTCCTCTTGCTCGCAGCCTTCTCCGTGTCTAGCACACCCACTGCCCTCCGTCTGCGCAGCGCACACCTCTGCCAGCCGCCAGGGTGCAGCGCACCTCCACACCCAGCCGCTGCGCGCGAGTGCGTCTGCGTGCATCTTCGAGCCCTCTCAGCCCGCCATGACTGCGCCGTCTGCCATGGCAGCCGGCGGCGGACAGGCGCCGTCGGTGCACCTGCGCACGCTGCCGCCGCTGCCGCCGTTCCGCGTGCCACACCCGATCCCCGACGCCGCGCAGCCCATCTCGGCGCTCAAGCTCAGCATCCTCTCCATCCTCACCGGCCAGATCTCGCCAGCCAGCTCGACACAGGCGGCCGTGGCGGCCATGACGCACAGCGAGCGTCTTAAGCAGGAGACGCTGCAGGGCTGGCGCCGCGAGATGCTGCGGATAGAGCTGCGCCAGAACGCGCTCATCGCGCCAGAGACGCGCGAGGGCGAGGCGCGGGACGAGGAGCTGGAGGGCTTTGAGCTGGCCGACGACCACGACTGCGCGCTGCTGGAGGACGGCGATGAGATCATGTGAGTACAACGACAAGGTCGAGCGATGTACCGACGAGAAGGCAAAGCCCGGCTTGGCTGGTCACCGCATACTGTGGCTGACACTTGCCTGCAGCATCCGCGTCAAGCCACCACACACTCTGGAGTCTCTTCGTCTCCCGGCACTGCCTCGCGGGCATGTCTTCGGCTTGCCTGCTGGCAGCCTGACACGAGCAGGCACGCTGTCCGCACCGCCGCCCTACAGCGTCCTCAACCCGCGCGAGCCGTCGTCGCACAGCTCCAGCGTGGCCGGGCAGCCGCAAGCCAACTTCCACCAGCACCAGTACCGCGACCCAAGTCGCGGCTTCCGCGTCATTTCTGCTGCGGAAGCGTCTGGCGCTCAGGGCGCTCGCACTCGGCCACGCCTCGGCAATGGCCGATCAAGTAGCGCCGCGGGACCAACGCCCGGCCCGTATCGCCCACCTCCACTCGCAGCAGCTCCGCCCGAGGAGCGTCGCAGGCGCGGCTCGCGCAACGGCGCACCGTCAAGTCCGCCGCTCGACAGCGGCGCTGCTCAGAGCGGCAGCCGCACGCCGACCTCAGTCACCGGCCTCAACGCGATGCAGAGTGCGCCGCCGGCACCACACCGGCGACACACGAGCGGCGCGACGTCTCACGACGATGCCTTGCGTCCGACAGCAGCCACGTCGGCAGGCATGAACGGCAGCGGGCCACCAGCTGGCGCAGCTGCGATGCCTAGCACTGCGCTGGTCATCGGGCCGGGCGTGCAGGGCCGCTTTGGAGCTGTCCCTGCCGAGTCGCCTGCACAGAACATCAATCCGGAGTACGGCAACGCTGCGGCGTTTGCCTCGTTCACCGCTGCAAGTGGAGAGGTGCGGCCAGCAAAGCCGAAGAAGAAGCACTCGAGCAACGGCCGCGCCAGTCGTGGCGAAGGAGATCGGGAGGGCAGAGCGCGTGTCGCTGCAGAGGCAGCTGAGCGGCGCGCTCAGGATCTGGCTGTCGAAGGCGAGCCGACGCGCCCGAAGCCTGCTGGACGCCAGATCAGCAGCAGCTCAGCAGGCCGGCAGCGAGTCGAGCTACCTCCTGCGCCGCTCCTGCCACCGATCCGCAACCTTGCTCCGTTCCCATCTGCGGCCGGCCCCAGCGAGACGCTCGCGCACATGCCCTCTGCGGCGACTGCGCCAACGGTCAATCCTCCGCAGGGCATGAGCGCGCTGGACGAGCAGTTGGCCAACGATGCGGCCCTGGCCCTCGCTCTGTCCGGCCAGGACGACTTTGGCCGCGACGACGGGCGCTCTGAGCAGTCTGGCGCCTATTCTGGCACGTCTCGCTCGACGAGCGGGCCCTCGAATGTGCCTCAAGCTCTCACGCCCTCGCCACTTGCCACACCGCCTATTGCGCAAGGCGAGACAGCCGATGGCGCCGCTGCAGTCGACGAGCCGCGCGCGAGCAAGGCGGACCGGCGCTTCGCAGCCGTGCAAGCCTCGCTGGCCAAGGAGCGAGCGCGGCAGGCCGAGGCTGACAAGGCGCGAAGTGCCGAATTGCAGGCGCGCGAGGCGCGAAGGGCGGAAGAGGCTCGTAAACGTGCCGAGGAGGAGAAGCAGCGCAAGGTGCAGGAGCAGTGGGAGCTGTGGGAGGAGATCAGGCGCAGAGAACGCAAGGCTGGCCTGCCGCCGCCGCCGGTGGCGAACCGCCTCGAGGACTGAGAGCAGACTGCGCTCCCTGTCGTTCAATATTTCGATGCGTGCGTCTTCCGTCGCATTTGACTCGATCTCACAGCTGTCGGACCGGCCACCTTCTCCCATTGCGCCCACACGCCGCTCTCGCTGTCCCACGCATCCTCTGTATCTCCTCACATCGCCGCCGCCACGCAATGACTTGTATCCACAGGGCCTGATGCTCGATGCTTGCGGTTATGAGCGCTGTGGTGTCTGCGTCGTGTGCGATCCGGCAGGGCTTGTCGGATCTCAGTTGAGCCGCGGATGTGGAGCCGGCGGCAGCGCTGAGCGTGCCGCGGCAACGGATGCCGTGCGGCACGACGGCACGCACGGCGCGCGCCGGCCCGTAACGCCGAACGCGTGTGTCTCTCGGGCGTAGGACGGTGTGCAGCTTGCCTCTCGACCGCAACGACCTTCCTCACCGCAGCCATGTCCTCCTCAAAGCTCACACAGCGCCACGCCGCGGGCACCAACGACCCGCTGGCCGTGCTGGACGATGCCGACGCCGACGCGCCCATGGACGCCGATGGTGAGCGCACCTGGCACTGGATGTGGCCCTCCACTCTGCAGTGCGCTGACGTGCCGCCATGCGACGCCTGCCAGACCAGAAGGCTGTCGTGCAGGAGCTGCGCGAGCGCAACTCACAGAGCGACTACATCGCGCGTATGGGCATGCTGGTGCTGATTGCTGGGCTGGGCTTCCTGTGAGTGCCGCTGCTGCTCTGCGTGTGGTGGTCGCTGTACTGGGCCGGACAGCACGGCGGCCAGCATACAGGAGGGCTGTGCCCGCGCCTGCTGTCGCACACTGCTTGCGTGATGTGGTCCCGGCATACAGTCCTGTCTGCGCCCGCAGCTGACCGGTCGAGCGCAGCTATTGCACGCCCATGCCCGCATACCTCACCAACACGCATCCCGACACGCACTTCCACATGCTCTTTGTGCACCACGAGGCCGATGCGACGCACGACGACCTGACGCGCCTGCCGATTGCGCCCATCTACACCGTCTTCCTCGCAAGCACCGGCTGCCTGCTGTGGGCGGCGTGGCGCGAGACGGCAGACCGCATGGGCCTCATCAAGCGCAAGGGCCTGCCGTACCCGCAGCAGCCGCACCTCTTCGGCACGGCGCCCGGCTGGCTCGTCAAGTCGTTGACGGACCTGCGCTACCACCCGACCAACATGGCCGGCTACAAGGCGCCGGCACCCGGCACGATGAATCGCAACACGGGCGCCGACAACCCGCCAAACTTCATGACCAAGATGCACCCGCGCAACCTCTACCTCATGCTCGTCTTTGTCGCCAGCTGGCCGCTGCCGCTCATGACGTTCGGCGCCGGCGCATTCGGCGCGGCCGCGTGGTGGGCGCTGACGCCGCTGGTGCTGGGCCTGCTGCTGCTGATCGAGTGTGAGTGGTGGATCGCCAGCGCGAAGCTGCTTCGCTGACGCTGCGCTCGCACAGACATCATCAACCAGGCGGAAATTGCCGCGAAGGGCCTCGACGGCATGCGGTATCAGTACAAGTCGGCCTAGGGGCGCCACCTCGCTCTCTCGGACACAGCAGAAGTGGGCCTGGCAGGCATGCACGTCAATCGGATCCGGTGATGTGCATTTGGGTGACGCGAGGGATGCCCGGGGGTGTGGTGGATACAGTGGTAGGTGACGATGTGTGGTCCAGAGGGGCGCGGCGCGTCTAGTTCTGCGTCGCCGCATCGACGCTGATGGCGCTGGCAAGGCCCATGCCAAGCACGTCGAGCCAGGCGCCGAGGTCGTCGACGACGCGCGCAAGCTCGGCGTGGACGCCGCCGTTGGCGTCGAGGTTGGAGAAGTCGAGGGCACGCAAGCGCGGACCAGTCGGCTGACCTGGCGGGACACCTGGCCAGCCGCTGCCGTCGGCGGCGTCGCCCGAGTCGGTGCGGGCGAAGCCGGCGATCTGCGTAGGGTCGCTGCCGCCGTGCTGCAGGCGCGAGTGCACGATTGGCCGGCCGAGGCCACCGGCGCTGGGCCGCAGCGGCGACGGGCCCCAGGCCGCCGCGGCGCGCTGGCTGTTGGTGGCAGACATAGGCGGGAAGTAGGCCGAGGCCGAGACGCTTGGAGAGGGCGGCAGGGTGTCGGTGAGGTCCAGTGTGCCTGGCGGTGCCAGGTCGTAGTGACGCGCGGCCACGGCATCGCGGAAGGAGGTGGTGTGGGGCGCCGCAGAGATGCTGCGTCCAGGCAGGGCGGGCGCGACAGCCTGTGCACCGTCGTACGCATGGAATGGCCGGCTGCGGCTTCCGCTGCGGCTGCGCATGCCGTAGGATGGTGTCTGCGCAGCATAGCGCTGTGCAGCCACGAGTGCAGCTGTCGCAGCCTGGGCCGCCGTGCGCTCGGCCTGTGCTGGCGCAGACGCTGGCCCGTCATCGGCTGACGGCCCTGCGGAGCGCGCACGCAGGATTTGAGGCTCGGGCCATTCGCCTGCTTGCCCGAGCTGCTCTGTGGCTGCACGCGTCGGCCCTGGAGGCCGTCCGAGCGATCCAGCAGCGACGGCCGTCTTGAGCGCCTGCGCAGCTGCATTGGAGTCGAGTGGCACGATACGTGGCCCGCGCATCTGCGAAGGCGAGGCGGACAGCGCATGCTGCGGCAGCTCCGAGGGCAGGCTCTCCTGCGCGTTCGAGAACGCCGACGACTTGTCGGACGCACCCGAAATGTTGCTGATGCCGCGGCGGTGCGCCAGGCTGGACTTGCTCGCATGTCGGGCGTGGCCACTGAGTGAGGTGCCGGCCGAGGTGGACCCGCTGTGAGGCAGGGTCGTGTCGCCAAACGACGTGTCTGCCGTGACAGGATCTGTGCTGTCCGTAGACGGCTGCGGGCGGTGCTCCCGGAGCCGACTTGCTGCTGGCGGATTGAAGGCTGCCGCGCGCGGCGTGCCCAGCGCGCTGGAGTCGCCGCCACCGCCGCCGAAGCGGAAGGGTGTGTTGCCCATCCCTGCGAAGCTCGCCTTGTCCTCTGCGGCAGCCGCGCTGGCAGCGGCGGCGGCAGTCACTGGCGCGACGCCAGCAGGCGGCGGTGGCGCCGGGCGCACGTCTGCCGCCCGCAGGGTGGACAGCGAAGGTATCGCCTTGGGCGAGCCCGGACGGCGCAGTGCGCTTGTGTTCTCTGCCGGCAGAGTCTCGACTGCCGGCGTGCCATCAGCAGCGTCGAAGAGACGCAACAGAGGGTGATCACGGATAGGCTGCGGCTGGACGATGTCCTCGTCAAATCCATCGTACGCTTCGTGGTCGCGCAGAGTGTTGAAGACCCAGCCGTCGTCGCTCTCGCGCCCATCGAACATGAACGAGTCGCGGTTACTGTGGACACTGTCAGCAGGCGCAGTGGACAGTACGTGCCGACAGTCGCTCACCCAGCGTCGTTCAGGTCAGCAGCCTCGGCGCCAAGCAGACTCATGCGCATGCCGCCGCTCTTGGTCCATGCGGTGTAGTTGTTGAGCAGCTCCTTGAGCACAGAGTTGGGCGTCTTGGCAAAGCTCTTGATCCACTTGCTCTTCGCAAGCTCGTCTGCGTTGGGTCGCTGCACGAGTGTCAGCGCAGTACATAAGCCAGCAGCGACACGCTGTGCTCACCTCGCGCGGCTCTTCGTTGAGACACATCGCCAGAAAGTCGCGCATCAGCGGCGAGAAGTTGCCGTCGACCGGCAGGCGCGGAGGCTTGCTCTTCGGGATGAGCATGATTGCGCGCATCTGCTCCTGCTCAGCGTGCGGCGGGTTGCCGCACGCCATCTCGTAGAGCGTGATGCCCAGGCTCCAAATATCGGCGCTCTGGTCGTACGTCTTGCCCTCGGTGATGACCTCTGGCGCCATCCAGTAGGGCGTGCCCACAAACGTCGAGCGCTTGGCGTGCACGCTCGACGAGACCAGCGACGCTGCGACGCCAAAGTCGCAGAGCAGCACGCGGCCCTGCACCGTCAGCAGGATGTTGGCAGCCTTGATGTCGCGATGGATGATGCCGGACTTGTGCAGGTAGGACAGGGCCACGAGCGACTCGCGCACGACGAGACCGCAGAAGCGCTCGGACAAGGGGCCAGCTTTCATCTGAGCGGGGAAAGGTGAGTTGCATCGCAAAGTAGGACGGCCGGGCTGCGACTCACCACTGTGCGCACGCTGCCGCCTTCGGCAAAGTCCATCACGATCCACAGCTCCGTCTTGATGAGCCAGCAGCCCCAGTAGCGCACGATGTTCTTGCTTTCCGCGTCGCGCAGCTGGGTCAAGGTCGCGACCTCCTTCTGGATGTCCGACACATCGTCCTCCGGCGTGTCCAGATTCACTACCTTCAGAGCGACGGCGCCGCCGGTCGGCACGTGCACGCCGCGGTACACCGCTCCGTACGCTCCTCGTCCGACCAACTCTTGCCGCCGGAACAGCGAGTGCAGCGACTGGGAGCCAGATCCGTTGGTTGCGGCAGGCGCCCCGTTCCGGCCATTCGGTGGCCCGCGGCCTCCTCCCGCTCCGCCATGTCCACCTCCAGCTGCGTCGCCTCCACCGCCGTTGCTGGTGCCTCTTGTTCCCCAGCCTCGTGGACCTCCAGCGCCGCCACCAGCGCCCACGCCGACCATGTCACCTCCCGTCCGGCCGCCCTCGCCCGCGCTGCTGTCTGCGCTAGACTTGGCTGCCGCTCGTGGCAACCTTGCAGAGGAAGGCGCGCCTCGAGCCGGCGGTCCTGAAGTTTCGGCAGCGACGGCAGGCGGCGCTGCGTCGAGCATCGGTGCGCCACGCTCCAAGGCCGCAGCACTCGCTTCTCTCTGTGCTCGCCGCCACACAGCAGCCGCGCCCAGTGGCCCGCGGCTGCCAGGCGTGGGAGAGGGAGAGGCCAGCACAGGCGCTGCGGATCCAGGAGTAGGCGTGACGGAGCTGCGCCCATCGGTAGGAGACTCTGGCTGCTGCAGCAGTAGTCGGTTGTCTATCGCCCGTGGAGTGGCAGACTCGGAGCCTGCGCGGCCCCGCGACGGGGTCCGATCTGGAGTGGCATACGCATGCGTAGGCTGTCCTTCTTCTGGCAGCAGAATGACCTTAGGCGTCGGGCTCGCAGTTGGTGGCAGCGTGTACAGCGGGCCGTCGCTGGAGGCGCTCGCAAAGCTGGCCCTTCTGAGCGCGCCGTTGCTCGCTCGTTTGAGGCTGCGCAGTGCCCGAGCGGCCCTGCTGCTGCCGTCGTCGTCATCCGGCTTCGCTGGCGTCGGCGCAAACTCAAAGTGTTCGCCTTCCGCCTCTGGCACTGGCATGGCGTTGAGCTGCGCCTGCACCCGTGCTGCCGAGATGAAGGACAAGCGGCGCGACGAGGGACGCGAGTGCGCAGAGGCGCCGCCCGCTGAGGTGGCAGGCGACGGCGTGCGGCTTGGAGACCACCAGCTGGGATGCGGCTTACTGAGTTCTTGGTCTGAGAGCTCTTCAGTCGAACCACGCCCAAGCGTCCAGAGCGGTGGAGCCTCGCCCACCGCACCATCATAGCGCGGCGTCGGCGCAGGCAGGTCGACACTGCCGCCCTCCTTCTTGCGCCTACCGCTGCCAGATGCGCCGCTCGAGGCCAGCATGCGCTTGAAGTCCGAGCTGGCGCGGCGCATCGAGGAGCCCGCACGACGCATGACCGAGCTGGGCGAGTGCGGGCCCGTGCTCGTCGTTCCGCCGCCCAGACGCAGCGCCTCCAGCATCTCGGCCTCACCGCGCGTGAATGGCCGATGCATCGGCGACGAGCCGTCATGCAGCGGCATCGAGGATGGCGGTGTCGAGGGCGCACGAGGACCTGTGCTGGAGGATGCTGCGCTGCCTGCACTTATGCTCGACGCGGCGCGCTTGTGTTGGTACCCCGGCCGCTTGACGCTCCGATGCAGCGGCCCATCGTGCGACGAGGAGGCGGAGAGGGCAGCACCGGCGACGTACGTCGGACGACTCGCCTCGCCCATACTGGCGTCACGCACGCGCAGCGGTGCAACCTGCGGCTCCTCGTCCGAGTCAGAGGCAAAGGTCTCGTCGAGGCCCGCTCCGGCAGGCAGCCGCGGCGCGGCAGACGAGGAGAAGGAGAGGCGGTGCGGCGGCCGGGCGGGCACAACGACTGCGCCGTAGGGCAGCCGTGACGGGCCGTCGGCGGCTGCGGACGACGGAGCGTTGTAAGTCGCGCCTCTGGAGCGGGCGAGCAGCAGCGGCGGCTGCGGCTGCGACAGGAGACGCCGTGGCGGCGAGGCAGCGGTGGGCAGCAGCGGCGGCTCCATCAGAGCACGCGCTGGCTGCGGTGCCTACAGCCGAGTGCGCTGTGAGGTGAAGCGCAACTGCGTCCGCTCGGGTGGATGAGAGAGGCAGAGATGGGAAACGGCGAGGTGGTGGTCGGGTGTGGAGAGGCCGAGCACAGCAACACCCGTGCGAGGGTCTATTCAGGGGCTGCGCGCGCTTTGTATTCTCATTACAGCGGGGCACAGACCTGAATACAGCTCCACCCTGCCTCCACCTCGCGCGCGGCGAAGAAGTTGCGTCTGCTGCAGCCCGGTGTCAGCTCTTCTCGACACGACCATCACCCCTCTCACTCGCGACAGCCTCTCTTTCCACTTGCAGCAGCTTTGAGCTCATCAGCCAGCACACACCTGACGCACCCGCTGCGCAGCAGCTGCCCGCCGACATGCCGCTCCCGCCGCTCACGGCGCCCGGCCCGGCGCTGCAGGCCACGCTCTTCACCTCGTGGTACCCCAACTTCCGCAAGGTCTCGCCCAAGGCGACCATCGTTGATGTGCTCTCGCTGCAGCCGGACTTCCTCGAGTGGATGGACCAGGACGGCCTCGTGCTGCCCAAGGGCAGCGGGCGCCCGGCGGGCAAGGAGCACGAGGAGTCAGACGACGAGGCGGAGAGCGAGAGCGACGACGATGACGAGCCGAAGCGCGCACCCACGAGCTTTCCGAAGCTCGATGCGCGCATCAGAGAGGTCATCAGCACGTACGATGGTGCTTGCTTCCCGAAGCTCAATTGGAGCGCGCCGCTGGTGAGTGCCTCTCATGCCGACAGCATGCTCGTGTGACGTCGCGAGGCTCACACGCCAGTGCAGGATGCCGCCTGGATCGTGCCTGGCTCTACGCTGCGCTGCACGACCCCAGGAGACGTTTACATGCTGCTGAAGTCGTCCGACTTCATCACCTCGGACATCGAGCAGGCCCGCGTGCTGTTCGAGTCCTCGCAGGGTCCGACGTCCGCGCCCGCCGCCGATGCATCAGTTGCCGCCAGCGACGAGATGGAGGTCAGCGTGTCCACCTCTGCGCCAAAGGTGGCACTGCAGAGCGTGCCGTGCTCTCTCGTGCTGAAGAAGTGGTTCGACATGCCGCCGTCGCACGAGTTCCGCTGCTTTGTGCGCGCTGGCCGTCTGCTCTGCGCCACGCAGCGCGACCGGACATTCTACGAGCACCTGCAGCCCGCGTCGATCCAGACGACGATTCGCAAGCGTCTCGCTGAATTCTTCGAGTCTCACCTGAAGCCAAGGACGCCGCCGCCGGGCGCCAAGCCCGGCCGCGATGCTGGCTTCTCGGTCCCGGACTTCACCTTCGATGCCTACCTGACGCGCGGCATGGAGAAGGTCTTCCTCGTCGACGTCGGCCCGTACCTGCCGCGCACTGATGCGCTGCTCTGGAGCTGGGACGAAGTGGAGGCGAAAGCCGAGCAGCTGCACGAGAGCAGCGGCACGTCCGACGAGCTGCCGGAGCTGCGCATCCTCACAGACCGTACGCAGGCGAACCAGGCCGCGCCTACGCACGCGCACAACATGGTGCCGCGCGACCTGCTCGAGCGCAGCGAGGGCAAGGGCATTGCAGACTTCGCACGCGAGTGGGAGGAGAGCCTGAAGGCTGCAGCAGTCGATAGCGACAAGGCTGCGGGAGACAAGACCGAGGCTGCGCAGAGCGTGCCCGCTGCGAAAGCAGACGACGTCGTCGCGCTCGAGAAGACACCGGCAGGCGCTGCGCAAGGCTCAGACCCTGCTCCGGCCGAGAAGAATGAGACAGAGGAGGACGATGAAGAGGGAGAGGAGGAGAATGAGGCCGAGACAAGCCAGCCGGTGGGCCAGGCAAGCTTCTTCGCAGCTGTGAGTGGCCGTTGCCGTTCCCCGGACGACCGAGCGCGCACGCTGACGCACTCCTTCAGCTGAATGCCAACGCAGGCGCGGAAGCCAGCGATGACGATGACGACCTCTCGGCTGCGCCGCGGAAAAGCAAGTCGAGCCGCAAGAAGAAGAAGAAGAAGGCTGCCGCCGCGCCAGCTGTCGATACCCAAACGGAGGCTCAGCCCACTGAAGCTGAGCCCGCTGCGGCACCTGCAGAGGTGCAGCAGAGTGCACCTGCGGGAGAGGGAGCCAAGGGCGGCAAGCGCAAGAAGAAGCCCAGCAAGGCTGCAGGCAAAAAGACAACCGGCAAGGCAGAAGGCGCCAAGGACATCGGCAGCATGAGCATGTCTGAGCTCTCCGAGCTGCTCGCCTCTCAGGCCGGCACATCCGAGGCCAGCTCTTCGAAGGCAACTGAGTGCGACGCGGAGTTCGCCTCGGCACCTGCACCGACTGGTCCGATCTCGGCACTGCGGCCGCTCCTGGCGCTCGCAGCACCCGCTCTGGATCCCACCGTCGAGCTCAAGCGGCAGTTCGGCGCCGCCGCCATCCGCGCGTACGAGGCCGAGCACGGCGGCACCAACGACGGCTCGGCGTCTGGGCTGGCGCGTGCCCGAGCGCAGGCGTGGAACTCGAATGCTCGCGTGCGCAATGTGCTCGTGCAGCCGGCCGACACATGGCCGCCGATTGCACGGACATTCACTGGCATCGATATGGAGCTGCACGATGTCGAGGGACGGGGTCGCCTTGGAGCCTGGGTCCACAGCCGGTGAGCTGCCAGCCAAGCCGTCAGCCGTCCAATACTGACGCCGCTGCAGAGCCTACCGGCAAGCACAGCTTCAGTTCCTGCAGGCGGTCCAGTCGTGCGTACGCCTCGCCCGCCGATGCCTGTCTCGTGCTGATCTCGCCGCCGCAGATACGACCCGAACCAGCTGATGGCGCTCACGCGGCGCTATCCGTGGCACATTGACACGCTGCTCCAGCTCTCTGACGTCTCGCGGCATCAAGGAGATCTCGGTCAAGCGGGCGACTTCAACTCTCGCGCTCTCTTCGCCTACGAGCGGACAGCGCTGCCTGCCTTTACGGGCGCGCTCACGTCCGCGTCCGGCCCGCCGCAGCTCGACTTCGGCGGCGTGGAGAATCGGGGCTTCTGGCTCGCAGCGCACCGGCACATCAACTTCCTCGGCCGCCGCGGCACGTGGCGGACGGCGCTCGAGTGGGCCAAGCTCGTGCTCGGCCTTGATGCGCCTGCCGATCCCCACGCCATCGTGCTGTGGCTCGACTTCCTCAGCATCAAGGCGCGGCAGCACTCCTGGTTCTTGGAGATGCTGCCGCGCCTCGACGCTGCGGTCGCTCGCGGCGTCGAGAACAGCGGCGCCAGTGTCCTCAGCGCCCGGACGCCGTTCGACGAGAAGGACAAGGCGCTCGTTGGCGAGACGCAGGGCGCACAGGGCGCGCTAGACTGGTGCGTCGGCATCCAGTACGCACGCGCACTGGCTCTGCGCGCGCAGGAGAAGGAGGACGGCGACAAGGTGAGCAGCCCTCTGCCACCATGCTGCAACTTCGACTGACTCCATGGACAGACTGGCGAGCGAAGCACAGCAGCGCTGCGTCTGGCGATCGCGCGGCATCCCTGCCTGCTTCCGCTGCTCTTCGACAAGATCGGCCTTGCCTTCTCGCCCGAGATGCGGAGCCACGAGGTGTTCTCCGTGCCCGCGTCGCGCTGGTCCAACAAGACCGACACGCTCTCGCTGCTGCTGTCGAACGTCTACGTCTCACGCAGCGAGAGCCTGTGGCGCGAGGCGCCGACGTCAAAGTGGCTCAGCGAGACGCTCAACGAGGCATGGCCTGTACTCAGAGACGGCGCGAAGAAGCTGCAGCCTGCCGTCGCATCGCAGGAGCAGCGAAGGTCGGTCTATCGCCACGTGCTCGTCTCGGATCGTGAGTGCAGAGGCGCCTGTCCCGTGTTGCGCGGAACATGCTCACCCTTGCCCAACTTCAGTTCCGGACGCTCTGCGGCAGACGCTCATCGGCTTCTTCCCGCCTGCGGTCACTGGCGGTGGCGACTCGCTCGATGCGTGGGACCCGCTCCCGCCGACCACAGAGGGCTCGACACGCTACGACGACGCCTACTTCCAGCCGCTGCAGAAGGAGATGGAGCGGCAGCGCTCTCGCACTGCAGCTGCCGGCATGCCGCCCGGCGGCATCGGTGCTGCGCTGCAGAACCTCATGGGCATGCTGCGCGGCGTCAACGGCCTCGAGGAGTGGGGTGCGGCCATGGAGAACATGGACGACGAGGCACGCGTGAGTGCAGCTCTGACGCTGTCTGCCAGCTCTGACTGACAGCCTCCATCTTGCAGGAGGACCTCCTCGCCGAGCTGATGCACATGACTGCGGAGCAAAGACGCCAGCGCGGCGCGGACGAGGAGGAGCCGCCGGGCGGCTTCGGCCGCGTCGCGGAGCAGGAGGGCGGTGACGAGCAAGGCGGCGTGGTGGCGGCCTTCGCCAATGCCCTGCGCGGCTGGTGGGGCCCCGGAGCTGAGCTGCCGGCTGACGGTGAGCAGGAGGGAGACGAGGACGAAGACGAGGATGGCTTCGAGACGGACGAGGAGGAAGAGGCGCAAGCATGATGCGTTGCGGGGCCAACAGGAATCAAGTCGTTGCGACTGTCTAGTGTCTAAAGTACAGTGTGTGTGTGGCATGCTCCCTACTTCCGCGCCTTCTTTGAGGCCCCGGCCGTCTCTGCTCCCTTGCGCTTCGAGCCCTTCGCCGGCGCAGCGGCGATTTTGAGAGAAGCCTCGTGCGCTGCCGTGAGGACGCGTGCGTTGTCTATTAGAATGCGCTTCTCGCCCAGCCGCACCACGAGCGCCGCGCGAAGGTTCGCCGACATGCCCTGCTCGGCCTGTTGCCCAGCCGCGCCGTATAGCCGAGCAGAGTCCTCCTGCTCGCTCGTCGGATACTCGGCCAGACGCAGGTCGATGGCCTTGAGCAGCACCTCGGCCACGCCGAGCGTCTTGCCTGCCGCCGGCTCGCGCGCCTCGATGCGCGCATTCGGCAGCTTGCCCTTCGCCTGCACCTTCTCGTACGCAGCATCATCGAGCAGCAGCAGGCGCGTGTGCACCAGCAGCTCCTCTGCCACCGAGGCCGCCGCGGCGCGCAGCTCGGACGACGAGGCCTTGGCAGGCTCAGGCGCGTGAGGCGGCTCGGACGAGGGCGCGAAGAGGTACGTCAGAGCGTGCACCTCGTCCAGTCCCTCGGCCACGGACCACTCGACGCGCGAGAGCAGCGAGGTGCGGCGCTCGGCCTGGTCTGCGGCGCCCTCGAGCGCGAGGATGGCATCGACGACGCGCAGGATCGGCAGCTCGACTGGTGAGGGAGTGTCAGCCGCGTCACCAAGGGATGCGCCACGGAACGCACCAACGTCTGCGCCGTTCGGCTCATCGACGTGCCCGTAGCGCCGCGCCAGATCGCAGTTCGGCGGGTCGCCGTACGTGTTCCAGAGCTGCTCGCCCTTCTCAATCGCGCGCGTGGTGCGCATCTCGAGCTTGTCGAGGTGGTAGAAGACGCGCGCATTGTCCGTCTCGAAGCGCGCATTGAGCATGTCGGCCATGGGCACCATGCACACGTCGTCGATGTTCTCTGCCTCGTCGGCATCGGCGTCGCTGTCGCTGTCGCTGTCGATGTGCAGCTCGCTCTCGTCGCCATTCTCGCCCTCCTCATCCTCGTCTGCCGGCGCGGCGAGCTCGACGCCGCGGTCGCCTGGCCGCACCATGCCCTCTGCGCCCTCTGCGCCCGGCTGCTGTCCCGGCTCGGGCTTGCGCACGTGGAAGGAGCGCGACAGGACGGCCGAGGCCATCATGTGGAACAGCGGCTCGCTGTAGAACTCCTGCAGCAGCGCAGGCACAGCGTCAGGCTGCTCCGCCGCCAGCGAGCCGAGGAAGAGGGCGGCGTGCGACTGGATGTATGGAAAGATGTCCTTCTCGTACGTCTCGTGCGCCTCTTCCTTGCCGATCTTCTCTGCGAGCGAAGCGTCAGTAGGTGCCAGATACGAGTGTGCCGCGGCAGCTCACCGACGATGGCGGTGCCCTTGAGCTCGGCCAGCTCGGCGTCGGACCAGAACATGGGCGTGTCAAAGTGCTTGGGCAGGATGCCAAAGTAGGCGCCCCAGTCGGCGCCAGCGTCGAAGGCAGCGCATGCCGCCTGGCCGCGCTCCGAGGCACGGAAGCGCTCCCAGAGCATCACGAGCAGCAGCTGCGCCCAGCCCTGGCGGTGCAGGTGCTGCCAGGTGCCCGGCTGTGCCTCGTCGTCGTCGATGTCCATGCCGTCGCCGCGGCGCCGGGCATCCTCGGCGAGCGCGAGGCGCGGCAGGGCCGAGGTGCGCGTGCCGAGCAGCATGGCGCGCGGCACGGCAAAGAGCAGCGCATCCTCGGGCAGCGCCTCGAGCGCCTGCATGCCGCGGCCCATGCCGGCGAAGCTGGCCAGCGCGACGCTCGGCGAGAGAACGGCGCCGCGCTCGGCGAACCAGCGCAGGAACTCGCGCTCCTCGGCGGCCGGCGCTGTCTCGTCTGGCATCTTGCGGGTGGTGTGGAGGTTGCGAGAGGGGGGCGAAGGAGGCACAGGCAGGCAATAATCCACGTGCACGTGACGTCTCCAGAGCGCTCATCGAGGCGCTGCCCCGTGCCACGCGGCGCTTCTCGGCGCTTCTGCAGCGCAGGCGGCGTGCCTGCCTCGGGCGAGGCGGCGGGCGTGAAATTCTAAGCCGGCGTCGACATCTTCCAGCGGTGGCAGCAGCCATCTTCTCGTCTCCACCCATCACACGGACGTCTCACACACCCATCTGAGACTCGTCGATCCTCTCTATTCGCACCCATACGCCTCCGCACTAGACCGCAGCAGCCTCTCCGCGTCTGCCAGAACACCTCTTTTCTCTTCGCACCTCTTCTCTCTCTCGCAGCATGTCGTCTGTGGTCGGAATCGACGTCGGATGCGGCACCACCAAGATCGGTGCCGCACGGGCACGCGGTGTCGACGTGCTCGCAAACGAGAGCTCGCAGCGGTTGACCCCGTGAGTAGCGGAGGGCATGTATACCGAAGCGATGTGGAGTTGTAGGTGCGGCAAGGCCGAGGTCAGAGGGGAGCCAGGCAGGCGTCGCGGCGCGCAAGAGCTGTGCTTGAGGCAGGCATGCCTTGGCCTGTGTGTGCGATGCTGCAATGACGAGCTCGCGACTTGTTTCTGCCAACAACTGTCGCAGCGTTGCATCGAAATCGCTCCGGGCGGGACATCTGCTGACCCTGACCTGCAGGTCGCTCATCTCGTTCGGCCAGAAGTCGCGCGCCATTGGCGAGGGCGCTGCCACCATGCAGACGTCCAACTTCAAGAACACGATTGGCAGCCTCAAGCGCATCCTCGGCCGGACGCTCTCCACCCTCGAGGAGGAGGAGAAGAAGTTCATCAACGCTGAGCTGGTCGATGTGCAGGGCGAGGTTGGCGTCAAGGTGAGTGGCGAGCAGCACAGCCAACCCTGGGCGCGGCCGTGCTCACAGACGCGCTCCTGCAGGTCCGCTTCGCCAACGAGCCGCAGACGTTCTCGGCCACGCAGCTCATGGGCATGTACCTGGGCAAGATGCGCGACCAGGCGAGCAAGGAGCTCGGCGGCTCGGCCGTCTCGGACGTCGTCATCTCCGTGCCGCAGTGGTACACGGACGTGCAGCGCCGCGCCATGCTCGACGCCGCCGCCATTGCCAACCTCAACCCGCTGCGCCTCATGAACGACACCACGGCAACGGCGCTCGGCTACGGCATCACGAAGACGGACCTGCCCGAGGCCGACGCGCCGCGCCACGTCGTCTTCTGCGACTTTGGCCTCTCGAGCTACCAGGTCGCCGTCGTGGCCTTCTCCAAGGGCCAGCTGACGGTGCTGGGCCAGGCCTCGGACCGCCACTTTGGCGGGCGCGACTTTGACCTCGCGCTGCTGCAGCACTTCGCCACCGAGTTCAAGACCAAGTACAAGATCGACGTCATGTCCAACCAGAAGGCCATCTTCCGGCTGGCCGCCGGCTGCGAGCGCCTGAAGAAGGTGCTCTCCGCCAACGCCCTCGCGCCGCTCAACGTCGAGAGCCTGATGGAGGACATCGACGCCTCGTCGCAGCTGAAGCGCGAGGAGTTCGAGGAGCTCATTGCGCCGCTGCTCGAGCGCGTCACGAAGCCGCTCGAGTCGGCGCTCGCGCAGGCCGGCCTCACCAAGGACGACATCCACTCCGTCGAGGTCGTCGGCGGCAGCTCGCGTGTGCCGGCGCTCAAGGAGCGCGTCGCCGCCTTCTTCGGCAAGACGCTCAGCTTCACGTCGAACCAGGACGAGGCCGTGTGCCGCGGCTGCACGCTGGCCTGCGCCTCGCTCTCGCCCGTGTTCAAGGTGCGCGAGTTCACCGTGCACGACGTCACGGCCTACCCGATCAAGGTCACCTGGGAGAAGGCGGCCGACGTGCCCGACGAGGACACGGAGCTGGTCGTCTTCCAGCCCAACAACCCGATTCCCTCGACGAAGATCATGACCTTCTACCGCAAGGAGCCGTTTGCGCTCTCGGCGCACTACGCCGAGCCGGACGCGCTGCCCAAGGGCATCAACCCGTGGCTCGGCGACTTCCAGATCAAGGGCGTGACGCCCACGGCGCAGGGCGACCACTCGATCGTCAAGGTCAAGGCGCGTCTCAACCTGCACGGCGTGCTCAACTTTGAGAGCGCCTACGTCGTCGAGGAGGTGGAGAAGGAGGAGGACGTGCCGGTCGACGCGGCCGCCATGGACACCGACGGCGCGGCGCCCAAGACGGAGAAGCGCAAGGTCAAGAAGGTGCAGCGCAAGAACGACCTGCCCATCGTCTCGGGCCTCGGCGGCAAGGAGGCAAGCCTGCTGGCCGAGCTCAAGGAGAAGGAGGGCCAGATGTACGCCAGCGACAAGCTGGTGCTCGACACCGAGGACCGCAAGAACGCGCTCGAGGAGTTCATCTACGACCAGCGCTCGCGCCTCGATGAGCGCTACAAGGCGTTCGTCAAGGCCGACGAGAAGGAGAAGTACCTCGCGGCGCTCAACGAGCAGGAGGAGTGGCTCTACTCCGAGGAGGGCGAGGACGCGCTGAAGAGCGCCTACGTCGAGCACCTTGACGCGCTCAAGAAGATTGGCGACCCGATCGCGTTCCGCTGGAGCGAGAACGAGGAGCGGCCCAAGGCTGCCTCGGCACTGCGCGAGACGATCAACACGTACATGACGCAGGCCACGGGCGGCGACGAGAAGTACGAGCACATCAGCGAGGCCGACAAGCAGAAGGTTGTCGACAAGTGCGCCAACGCCGACAAGTGGCTCGGCGACATGCTCTTCAAGCAGTCCGAGCTGCCGAAGAACGAGAACCCCAAGATCACGACGGCCGCCATCCAGAAGCAGCGCGACGACGTCATCTACACCTGCGTGCCGATCATGTGAGTAGCGCGGGTGACGAGCGTGTGGAGCACATGCTGACTTGTCGCACGTCGCAGGTCGCAGCGGAAGCCCACGACGACGACGCAGGCCCCGCCGCCGCCGGCCAAGGAGGAGCCCAAGGCCGAGGAGGCGCCCAAGCAGGAGGAGATGGACATCGACGAGTAAAAGGCGGACGCCTAGCCTTCTCGCTTCCCTCTTCCCCCGTGCACCCGCTGTGTCTAGACTCTTGTCTCCCCATCCCCATTCCGTGTACCGTAGACTTGAGCCCGCATTACAGCTCTACAGCGCGACCGTGCCCTGTGTGATCTGCTCGACAGCGCGACTGTGCCCTGCGCGACCTGCCCTGCCCGCGCCTCCACGTCGCTGCACGCCAAACTGCCACGAGCGGGTCATGTCGGTGTTGCTGCTGGAGCGGAAGAGTGTACATGGGGCAACATGTGGGGGTGGTGAAGTATGTATGCAGAGAGAGAGTCAAGCGGCCACGTCTCACAGGGCGGACGCTCCTCAGGCGCTCGCGGCGGGCGCGGCAGCGGCAGTGCTGCTGCGCGAAGCGGCGATGCGCTTTTGGGCAAGCTGACGCTTGTTCAGGCGCGGCTGCAGGGCCGACGAGTCGGCCTTGGGCACCTGCGCGGCGGGCTCGGCCTGGAGAGAAGGGACGCACAGTCAGCGGCTGCATGCAGCCCCACCGGCATCGGCACCACTCACAAGCAGGATCTCAATGTGCGAGGGGCTGCCCTTGTACGGGTTGATCCGGCCGTGTGCGCGGTACGTGCGGCGGTGCGTCTTGGGGGCCTGGTTGACGACAATGTTGCGGATGACAAGCTCCTCGGTCTCGAGGCCCTTGGCCTCGGCGTTGGCCTCGGCGTTCTTGAGCAGGTTCAGGAGGAACTTGACCGACTTGACGGGCCAGCGACCTGAGCCACACGGCGTCAGCAAGGGCACTTACCGAGTCGCTGCTCTCTGCCAGCATCTCCGCCCTGCTCTGTCCTGGCCAACATCTGCGCCCGCTCGACACCGGTCCCAGCACGGGTCGTACTGCCCGGCTCGCGCCCGCCTACACGACCTCCAACAGGTAGCTCGATGTGTCCACGCAGTCCACACGCCTCCTCCGCTCCCTTCATCAGCAGCTCCCTTCCTGCCCTGGCCCACTCTCCCGCGCGTCTCCGCCCCTCGCTGCATGCTCACCCTGCGTCGTCTTGAACTCGGTCGCCTGCTGCGTGCGGCCGACACCGCCGTTGAAGCGGCGGAAGGGAATGCACTGCTTCTTCTCGGCGACGTTGCCGAGGTAGGCGTAGGCCTTCTTGAGCTTCATGCCCGAGACGGCAGCGGCGGTCTCGCGCGTGTTCTTGAAGTGCACGCGCAGGTACTCGCCGCGCGACTTCGACGTCTTCTCGACCAGCTTGGAGTCGTCAAACGAGTAGCGGACCTGGGAAGAGGGCGATACTCAGCACGAGGCTTCGCTGGCGATGGGGCGCACCTCTGATCCGACTCGCTGCTCCCTCTCTCCCTCTGAGCCCCGACACTGCATGCACCCGGCCCGCTGAGCCGTGACTGCGAGCGTGCGCCCACCATGCTGCAACATCTGGCAGGCTGCGGCTACGTGCTGCTGGCGTGCACACGAGAGGCGCAGACGTCCGGCTGCCCTGCCGGTGCCATCACAGCTTCCAGCCGCCGCGGCTGTCCCGGCAGCGCCGACGGCCGGCTCGGCATGGTTGCACAGATGTGCGTGCGTGCAGTATCGGCGAGAGAGAGAGCGCGCATGCGAGGAGGGCGAGGTGCGTGTGCGGGCATGCTTACCATCTTGACGTTGAGGGGGAGGGTGCGGGAGGCGAAGGAGAGGACGGCGCTGCCGTCGACGAGCTGCCGCGCTGCTGGGCGAAACGGGCGAGTTGAGCAAGAAGCCGTGGCGCTGCGCCGCAGTCGCTCTCGCGTGCCACAGCACCGCGCCGCATTTTCTTCGCCGCAGCTGCAGTGCCGCCGCCGCGGCTAGCCAGTCACGTGATGCTCTCGCGGCCGCTCCCACGCTGATCCCTCGCACCCGCGGCACAGCGCCGCTCTTTCAGCATGCAAGCGACGTCAGCAGCGCAGACGAAAGCAGCGCACAGAGATGCGGCAGTACGGAGGTGGCTCCGACACCAGCACTCTCGGGCGAGCCTTAGCGCTGCTCGCCATCCGGGCCCATGGCTCGGCCCGCGCGGCGCGCCTCACACGCCCCGCCAACGCGAACGGCACGCCGCGCGCGCCGCCGCCCCTTGCGTGAGCGAAGCGCAGCGCGCGCTGGATGCTGAAGCTTGTCAGCGAGCAGGACAGCCGCTCAAGATCTCTTCTGCGTCACAGCTGGGACCACTGCTGAATGCCTGCAGAGAGAAAGAGAGTCGAAGGTGCAGCTCACAGCGAGTGATGACGGCGACACTGCGATGGTCCAGCAGCATTCAGGAGCCAGCCCAGACACGTCTCTCTGCCAAGGGTGCCCAGCTCGCGTCTCGTTCTCTCCTGCAGACTTCTACGGCCTGCTCTTCCCGGCTGACCTCGTTGCGGCCTAGAATGCCAGAACGGTCTCAAGATAGAGCAGAACCCGTACCGAGCGCCTTACTTCCGGGTTCCCTCTCTGGGTGAGGCCTTGAAGGCGAGTTGAGATGGTCCTGCCTGGGCGAGGTGCTGTGAGGCCAGAGCGTGGGAACAAGGTCGCAAGGGGCATGCGGCCAGAAGCAGCGGAAGCGGCGCGTGGACCGGTGGGCGTGCCGGCGCGCGGCGTCGGGCAGGCGAGCAGAGCGGCGCGCAAGGCACACCGCTGCCGCGCTCCATCCCCTCTCGGCGGCGGCTGCTCGACTTGCCCCATTCGCCACCTCGAGCGCAGCGGTAGCAGCGCAAAGACGAGAGCGGTAAGAGCAACGCAGCGCCGACTCCGACGCGAGCATGGCAAGTCGCCGAGCGCCCTGCACTGCTCGTCCGGCGGCCGTGTTGCTCTCGACTCGGGCGCCGGCAGCGCTGCTCGAGGCGAGGAGCTCGCAGCTGTCGCCGCCGCCCTGCCTCGGCCATGCGCGGAGCGTATGAGGGTCGCAAGTCACAGCTAAGCTGCCTCGGAGACAGCACAGGGTGCAGCCTCGGCACACCGCCGAGGCACAGGAACAGCGCCGAGCGCCGGTGCTCGGCAACACGGCGCCCGCCTGCTGCGCTTCTCCACAGCTGGTGCTTCCCCGATGCCGTCCTGGAGCTGCTTCACCGATGGTCTCGCTCGCTGCATCGTCTCTCCTCGCCACCACCTCATCCTCTCTTTCTTCCTCACCTCCTCCTCGCGAGCCGGCTCTCCCGCTCCTCCACTCCCTGCTGCCCGCTGCTCGCTGTTGGTCTTTCGCCCTCCTCTTCGTCCCTCCCACTCCACCACCCTCTCTCTGAATCGCTTCTCCCCCGTCTTCGCATCAGCACGTCCCCCCTCTACTCCGTCCATGCTCACAACTCGCTCCTATTCGACCATCATCCCACGCTCGTCGGACTACGCCATGGCCACGACGCCGCCGCCGCGCACCTCGTCGCGCAGCGCACCGAGCAGCGACGACGACATTGCGGGGCGCCTGCTGGCCTCTGCGCTCTGCACGCCGCCCGTGGCCACGGCCAGCAAGCACGCCTCGGGCTCGACGTGGACGCCGCCGTCCTCGAGCCGTCCGGTGCGTGCCGACTCGGCAGCACAGCTGCAGAGCCCTTCGCCTCTCTCGCCAGAGAAGCGTCGCCGCCAGCCGCCGCACCCGCGCCAGCCGGCAGCCACGTACCACACCGCCCCTCTGCTATCGCGCCGCAGCACGGCACCGGCCTCGCCTCGCCAGGCAGGTGCGCCAAGCACCGCAACTAGCCTGGAGCACGTCGGCGCCACGCCGCCGGCTCGCGGTCCGCCCGAACGACGCGCGCCGTTCGCCCTGCTGGACAACGCCGTGCCTGCAAGCACGGCCGCACAGAGCGGCGCCAAGCGCCTCGACTTCGTCGACGTCGCCGGCGTCAATCCATGGACCATCGTCTCGAACGTGCGTGACTCGCCGCCCATGCCCGCGTCGGCCACGCAGTCGCCAAAGCGCAAGCCCGAGACGGAGAACTTCTCCGGCTCCGGCCTCGAGCTGCGCACTCGCGACACGAAGGATGCGCGCCTGAGCGGTGCTACGCTCAAGACGGACGAGGAGCTGGGCCAGACGACGCGCTGGAGCAGCGAGGTGCGGACGATGCTTGGTCTGGGCCTAGCGCCTGCATTCGAGACGGAGGAAGCACAGGAAGGCGCGGTCATTCGCCGTGCACCTGTGCCCAAGGCCACTCGTTCCGCGCCATCGACACGCCGTCGAGTAGGCGGCACGGTGCTGCGCCAGCCGCCCGCTGCGGGCACGCTGCGCCGCACGGGCAGCCCAAAAACGCCGCCCGCTCCCCTGCCGCTCGCTGCTCATGCGGCAGGCATGGCCGGCCTTGGCCTCGGCATTGCCGGTGTCGAGTCAATGGGTCAGACTGTCGCAGGTGAGCAGTGTCCGCGCTGGCCGCGCAGCCGTTTGCTCACATTCCCTCGCTCAGCTCCGTCGTCGCCCAAGGAGGTCGACTCGCCGAGCAGTGCAAGCTCGGTGCCCAGCATCATCATCACGCCGCCGGCCGTCATTGCTGCGCAGAGCATGATTCGCTCGACTAGCGACCTGCTGGTGCCTCAAGCCCGTCCCTACGCCGGCGCCGTCCTGTCCTTCGCCGAGCCCGCCGCAAGCATCGCGCTCGCGCCGATCGACACGCAGCTGGTCTCCGAGCACGGCGGCACTTCGAACCGCTCCGACTCGTCGATGACGTCCTTCTCGCCGCTGGCCTGGTTCAGCCCGCCCGTCAGCCCCACTGACATGGGCGATAAGTCTGCTGCGCTCATTCAGTTCCCCACGCCGCCGACGTCGCCTTCGCTGCGTGCACAGCGCATGCGCGAGACGGACGACGCGGCGGCGTTCGACGTGCTGGCGGCACGCCTCGACGACATGCTGTCCGCGTTCTTTTACTGCTACTCGACGAGCCAGTCGCACCTGCTCTGCCGGCAGTTCGTCGCCGAGATCCGCGATGCCCTGACGCCCTCCATGGACCCCGCTTCGGCGCGCCAGGTGCCGAGCCTCGTCCGCACGCGCTGGGTCGGCGAGGGCGATGCGCGAGAATGGATCGCGCCGGAGTGGTGCAGCAAGTGGCACGCCCAGGCCGTCGAGCAGATCATGGAGCACATTGTCTCGGGCATCATGGCGCTGCTCGCCGACGCACGCGCGCCGGACACTACATCCGAGAGCATGGCTCGCCTCTGCCTCTACCTGCGCAACGAGCTGCGCAGCATCGACTCGACGCCCGAAGTCTCGTTCCATCCCGCTGCGATGAGCGAGCTCTACACCAACGGTCTTGCAGCAAGCCCGGTGCTCTCCGGCGAGCGTGACGCGCCGCCACACATGGATCTCGAAGCGCACGGCGGCTCGGCGCTCGCATACATCGACACGCCGAGCTTCTGGGGTCCCGACCTCGCCGATCAGCCGACGGATCTCGCACAGCCAGCGACAGTCTTGACGGCGCAGCTCTTCCGTACGCTCGATGCGCTGCTCGAGCGCGGCGCCGCGGTGCGAGAGCGCGCGAACCACCTCACTGTGCCGTCGCTGCGCCGCGGCAGCAAGAAGCGCTTCTCCGCTGCCACGGCACACGTCGACGCGGCGCGCCGAGCGCGCGACAACAACCTCAAGCTCGCCACCAAGGGCGAGATCTCCGAGGATGAGTTCCGCAGCCGTGAGCGCCAGCAGGCGGCCGTCGGCAGCAAGAAGGACAGCTTTGCCGACATCAAGACTGTGCGCTTCATCGGCGATGTGAGTCGGTCGCCGATAGCTTGATCCTTGCCAGGCAGCTGACGCTCTTCTCCACAGCTGTACCGGCACTCGATGCTCGACATTGCCGTCGTGCAGGACTGGCTTGACCGCCTGCTCTTCGAGACCGTCTTCCCTGGCGTGCCTTCGGCGTACGAGCTCGAAGCCGGCTGTGCGCTGCTCCTCACCGTCGGCTCCACGCTCGAGACGGCCAGCTTCAACGAGGCGCGCGGCGCCTCGCCCGCCAGCAGCCGTCGGCGCAGCAGTGCCGATGGCAGTCTGGATGGCTCGACGTGCAGCTCTGCCGAGTCCGACTCGCCGCGCACGCCACCGCGCGAGAGCGGCGAGTCGAGGCAGCCGCAGCACAAGCAGCTCGGCGCTGCCTTCTTCGGCGCCACTGGCGTCGTGCTGCTCGCCAACAAGGCGCCCGCCAACCACTGGATCAATCACAGTCCCGAGACGACGCTGCGCTACCACCACTCGCGCCGCAACTCGGTCTGGCGCGCCACGGCCTCGCCGTCGGCGAGCGAGAGCGGCAGTGACTCGCCGGGCTCGGTGGGCTCGCCGCCGCCTGCTGCGCCGGAGGGATCGGCACAGGCGACGCTCGATGCCACCATGCTGCGCCTGCGCGAGGTGCTCGACATTCCCGAGATCAGCGTGCCGACCAAGGACTGGTGTCGCGTGAGTGTCCGAGCATGCTCTGCCACTAGAACGCTGTGCTGATGCTACTTTGCCAATGCAGGAGGTCATTGCCTACAAGGCGCGCGGCTGGCGCAAGCCCGTGTCCATCAAGCTCAAGTCTCCTCCACGCATCGCAGAGACGCGCAGCATGCCTGGCGTCAGCCTTGCGTGAACGTCTCCGAAGGTTCCGCCTCCTCTCTTGCAACATCGCAACTGTCTTTCGCCGTCCGCTCACACCACACAACCGCATCGTCTCGTCGGCGCCGACACCCTTGCGCCCCCGCACATCACACTGTCGCTTCTCCATCTGTAGCTGTATCCTTAGTGCCACCTGTACCGTCTCTCCGGCCTCACGCCTCGCCATCTCTCTGGCGGGCCATCACCATCACCATCGAGCTCCACACTCAGCAATGTTTCGCAAGTAATAGCAAACGACCCGTTCTCCGTGCCTTGTGCGAAGCTGCCTCCGACCCCGAGCGGCGCTCAAGAGCGACGCTGCCCTGCTGGTTCCCACGACTTGCAGCCCGCCGGCATCACAGGCGTGCGCCTCGTCCATCCGACGTGTCTCCTCGCTCGCCTCGGACTCCGCCCTCGAGCTCGCGCCCATCATTCAGCCCCGCTGCTTTCGCCGTCACTGCGGCGCAAGCAGCCTTTGACGTTTGCGCGCCTTCATGCTTCGTCAAGGGGCTGCATGCTGCACGCTGTGCGGCTCGCTCTCACGCTTGAGGCGCACGGGCATGCGCCGCAGCCGACGCCGACGCCGACCTGCCTGATCTGGTGCGCTCAGCGCAGCGGTGAGTCGGCGCAGAATGCAGAGGTGCGGCAGCTCGTCGGACGTGGTGAGCGTGCCGTTCGATTCGATTGAGAGCCGCAGCGCAGGATGCAGGCGATGCACGCAGCACTCGAGGCGCTCGGAGCCTGCGGCGCAGCCCAGCTCCGCCACGACACCTGGTGCACGCCCAGCACCAGTGGCGACATGGACCGTTCGGCAGTCGTGCATGCGCTCTGTATGCTCTTTGCACGCCTGTGCAGCCACGCAAGTGCAGCAGCATGCCATGGCACGCAGGGCGTGAGTGGAGCACGCCACCCGTGCGCAGCGTCGGGACAAGCGACCGTGCGGCCACTGCCGTTCTGCTCCTGCTCTCCCAAATGGGCGCGAACCGTGCTGTCGAAGGCGAGTTCGGGCTTGATTGCGGAGCATTGACGGCGCTCGACGATCAATCAGTCCGGCGGAGCGCAGCATCGCTCTGGGCGGGCAAGGCCGCTGCGAGCGCGCCCTTGAGGCCCGTTCATGCGCCGGCGCCACGGACGCGAGGAGGCGCCTCTTGTGGCTGGCGCTGCAGCTGTCACGACGCGCGTCGCTCGCACGCTCCCCTCTTCTCCTGCAGTTGCGTCTGCTCTTTCTCTCGAGCTCATGCGTCGCGCAGCAGGACTCCCACTGATCAGTGAGGAGGCTGGAATGCAACTGCGACCTTCGCTGCACGGATCGCAGAGAGGCCTCCGATGAGTCGAGAGGGCTCCCCTCTGGCAGTCAAGAGGGTTGGCGCCTAGCGCGGGCGCAATGGCCGCGTCAGCAGCAGCAGGTGTGGTGCGCTAGCCGCCTCGATGGCAGCCGAGCACGCCAGCGCTACGCAAAGCTGTGGCTCCGAGGGCGGCGCGCCGCCTGTGCCCTGCGAACACAGACAGGGGTGCTGCCCTGCAGGTACATCGCAGCACTGCAGACCGGGTGCCGGCAGCGGCAGTTTGTGTCCACTCGCCGCCGGCACTGCTGGATGCTGCTGCCGGCACGCTCGAGGGCGACGATGCCGTGCCGTTCAGGTGCAGGAGCAGGTTCAGCGCCCAGACGCACTCTCGGGCCAGGGTGAGGCGCCGCCGCCTCCCGCCGCCGGCCGACGGCACAAGAATGGTCTGCACGGCGTGCGTGCGAGCGTGCCAGAGCTGGCACATCGCTTGCCACCCAGCGCTCGCACCTCGGGACGCTGCTGCTGCACCCTGCTGCGCTGCTGCTGCTGTTGCTCTGCGGGAGCAAACACCTCGAGGCGGGCGCGGGCGGGGAATGGAAGTGCGCGTTGGCTCGCCGCCGGCTCCGCTCTCTGGCGTGCCGCGCGGGCACCAGCTCAGTCCGCAGGCGCGGGTGCGGGCAGGCGAGCAGCAGGCGTAAATGCCCCGGCGGAGGGCGCAGCGTGTTGCTCTCGCGACGTGCTTGCCGGGACGCCGCACGCCGTGGCGGGGGCGGCAGAGAAGTCTTCCGCGCAGCGCCGCCGCGCTTCTTTTCCCTCGCCGCCGCCCCGCGCCGCAGACCTGCCTTTCGTGGCGAGCGAGGCACGGGAGCAGCAGACGCGCAACACGCACCGCGGTCGCTGCAGGCGCGCCGCTGCAGAGCAACGTGCGGGCACTAGCGCAGCCACAAACGCTCGCTAGCTTCTGCGCTGCTCTCGTGCCGCTGCGCATGGGAAGGCGCGCCGAGAGAGAGGCACACAGACTGGCGCCGCGCCGCTCCTCCTCTCTCGCTGCGCCGTGCTTGCCCCTCTCCCGCTCTGCCGCCGCTCGTTCCCCTCCTCATCACTCCCATCCACGGTGCAACACCCGCACACCGCCAGGCTCGCTCTCACGGCTGCCTCCCCTTCACGCTGCTCCTCCATCATCCCCTCGCGCGCTCACTCTCTCCAGCCTCCGTCACGACCCCTCCTCTCGCCGCTTCGTCACGCCGTCTACTCTTGCCTGCCGGCACACACACACTCCTTTCTCTCCGCCTGCGCTCTGCGCTCTCCACGCGCGTCTCTCGCTGCAGCACCAAGCGCAGCGCACCTTGCCGAGACCCTCTCTCTGCACCTCTCTCGCATCGCCTGAGCGCCCTGCGCCCGTCGCGCACTCGCCGCGATGCGCCTCTCGGCGTCGTTCCTCGTGCTGGCGCTCTCCGCCGGCTCGCTCGCCAGCGCCAACTTCACCTCGCCGCCGCATGCACGCAACGGCGTCGCGGCGCGCCGTGCCACGGGCGAGGGCGCCGGCGCGCGGCCAGCGTGGCGCTCGCGCAGCGTCATTGGCGACCTCCAGAAGGCCCTCGGCGTCGACTCGTCGGACCAGGGCTCGAGCGGCAACTCGACGACTTCGTCGACTTCTGCGCCCTCTTCCACATCTACCAGCTCCTCGGACGACGAGAAGCACTCTACGAGCACGTCGTCGAGCGCAGACGACTCGCCTACACCCACAGCGCAGAAGTCCGACTCGGACGATGACGATTCGAGCAAGAGCTCTTCGGGCAGCGACGGCGGCCTGCTCGGCGGCGTTGGCAACCTGCTGACGGGCGACAAGAGCGACAGCAAGTCGTCGGACTCGGACAAGTCCAGCCAGTCAGACAGTAGCGATGCAGACAAGCAGAGCTCGGGGTCGCAGAAGGACAGCGACTCGTCCTCGTCCTCGTCTGACTCCAACGGCGGCCTGCTGGGCAGCGTCGGCACCCTTCTCACGGGCGACAAGAGCGACAGCACGGACAGCTCGTCGTCGCAGCAGACGTCGGGCTCGTCGGACAACTCCGCGTCTTCGCAGGACACCAAGAGCGACAGCGGCAGCGGCTCGGGCGACAAGAACGATGGTGGGCTGCTTGGCGGTGTTGGCACGCTGCTGACAGGCGACAAGAGCGACAGCTCGTCCGGCTCGTCGGACCAGTCCTCGTCAAACTCGACGGACAGCTCGTCGGGCTCGCAAAAGAAAACCTCGACAAGCCAGCAGAGCGACAGCAGCGGCGGTGGCGTGCTGGGCGCTGTTGGTGGCCTGCTCACCGGCGACGACAGCAGCTCGAAGAGCAGCGACTCGGGCAGCTCGTCGAACAACAGCGGCTCGCAGGACTCGACGCAGACCGACTCGTCGAACAGCGGCTCGTCGAACACCGACCAGTCGTCGAAGGACACTGGCGTGCTCGGCGCCGTGGGCGGCCTGCTCACTGGCGACAGCGGCTCCAAGGACTCGGGCAGCTCGAGCAACAGCGGCAGCTCGCAGAATTCCACGGACACGAGCTCGTCGGGCGGCGACCAGACGTCCTCGAAGAACGACGGCGTGCTTGGCTCGGTCGGCGACCTGCTGACGGGCGACGACGGCACCAAGAGCAGCGACTCGGGCAGCAACAACAGCGGCAGCAGCGGCCAGAACTCGACCGACACCAGCTCGTCGGGTGGCGACCAGACGAAGAACGATGGCGTGCTCGGCTCGGTCGGCGACCTGCTGACTGGCGGCTCGGGCTCGAGCGGCTCGCAGAACTCGACCGACACGAGCGGCTCCAGCGACACGCCGACGTCGACGAAGGACAACGACAACGGCGGCCTGATCGGCGGCGTCGGCGGACTCCTCACCGGCGGCGGCGACTCGGCTACGTCGACGACACCCTCGGGCAACGCGGACCAGCCCACGCCGACGCCGACGTCGGATGCCGACCAGCCGGCGTCGTCGTCGAAGGACGGTGGCCTCATCGGCGGCATTGGTGGACTACTCACCGGCACGCCCTCGTCGACCGAGCAGGAGTCGCAGCCCGAGCCCACGTCTAGCGACAAGGACACGCCGTCGCAGCCGACACAGACGCAGGCCGACGAGCCGGCCAGCACGCCCAGCCAGCCCGAGAACACGGCTGCTCCGTACGAGAGCTCGACGCCGCAGACGACCGAGGCCGGCGAGGCACCGCAGCCCGCCACCACGCCCGCTGCTGCCGCTCCCGTGGCCACCACGACGGACTACGGCGTCGCTGGCACGCTGACGACACCTGACGGCCTCGCACCGCTGCCTACGACGACGGAGGCCGCTGTGCCGGTCGCCGAGCAGCCGCCGCAGACGACGAGCGGCTACTGGTACGCCGACACGACGTCGCTCATCCTGCCCGAGGCCACCGGCATCGTCGAGACGGACCCGAACGGCCTGATCCCGCTCTCGCCCAGCGACTCGGCCGTCGGCGTCTCGGCTACCATCACGGCAAAGTACCCCAGCACCATCGTGCCTGCCGACGCTGCCTTTGTGCAGCCCGACGGCACGACGCCCGTCGCCATCCTGCTCAAGCCGACGATGCGCTGGACGTGGCTCGCCTCCAATGCCGACACGACGGCCCAGGTCTTTGCCTTCATGCCCGCCCTCATCGCCACTGTGAGTCGCCTGCCTCTGCAGCCTCGGACTTTCACTGACCACCTCCTGCTCAGGCGATCGGCCTCTCGTCCGACTCGATCGTCACCGTACGGCTGCAGTCCTACTACCCGCCCGGCGCCACGAGCGAGACGCAGGCGCTGACGCTCTTCGTCGCCTACGTGCCCTCGAACCTCGCCGACACGCTGCAGGCCGAGATTGCCGACCCCACGTCGGCGTTCTACACGCAGGCGCCCAACAACGTGGCCAAGCAGCTTGCCGCCAACGTCGACCCCTCGTTCAACATCCTCGTCGGCGGCGGCCAGGCCAAGTCGTCGATTGTGACGGGCTCGCAGAGTCCCAACAACTCGAACGCGACGCTGCGCAATGCCCTCATCGGCGTTGCTGCTGCGCTTGTTGCCGTCATTGCGGGAGTCATCGGCTGGCGCGTGTGGCGCAAGCAGCAGAAGGCCAAGGCGCCGCCGCGCCCGCAGGCCGGCCTCGGCCGCAACAACACGATCCGCAGCTTCGGCGGCAATGGCGGCGGCCTGCGCGAGACGTGGGCGCCGAGTGTGGCCGAGCAGGAGCGCGTGCTGCACGGCCAGCAGCTCACGCAGACGTGGGACTCGCCCGAGCACGGCTACAGCCACGGCGCGCCCGAGATGGCAATGGTCGACGGCGTGGCGCTGGCCGGTGCCGCGCGCATGAGCCGCCACGAGCCGCACGCCGAGATCTGGAGCGACCCCTTCAACGACTCGTGGGCCGTCGACAACCGCGCCAGCATCGGCACGGAGCGCCACTCGGGCGGCGGCTCCAGCCTCGTGCCGAGCGGCGAGAGCGGCATGACGGAGGCGCAGCGCATCCAGCAGAGCTACCTCGCGGCCAACGGCGGCTCGGCACCCGAGATCGTCGCGGCCCTCGGCGCCAGCTCGTATGCGCAGGAGTACGAGCGCCCGCAGCAGTACACGAGCTCGCACGCCTACGGCCCGCGCGCCGCCGAGAACCGCTCGCGCAAGCGCGGCAGCCGCAGCAGCGTGCTCTCGGGCGTCTCGATTGGCCAGCCCAACATGACGTCCAACAGCATGCTGCTCTAGTCCTCGTCGCTCGATCGTCCAACCCTCTTTCCTCCTTCGTCCAAAAGCTTCGTTCCCTGGGTCATCAACAAGCCGTCACCGTTTCCCCTTCATCCGCCCCGCCGTCTACTGCTCGACTACTCACTTGCCGTACTCGCCCCACAATCCTTTTGCTGCGCGCCCTTCCGCTAGACCCACACTGCTCGAGGACGCCGGTGCCGGCACCGCCGCCCGACGAGGCCGTCCAGGCTGGGACTCTTCCTACTCCTCCTCCTTTGATCTGCGCGCCGAGCCAGTCTTGTGCTGCGAGCCTCGATGTATACCCCCTCACCCATCGCACCGGCGTCCCTCTACGCTGCACCAGCACCTCGGTGTCTCGGGCTGCTGCTGCTCCGCCCCCTCCTCACCCATCCTTGTCGCTGTCCTGCCCTTGTGCTGTGCTGCGCATATAAGTCTATCGCTGCCGCTCAGCCCCCCTCATTTCCATAGCTTCACCTGTTCCTCACTCGTGCTCGTCGTCAGCATTCCGCTGCAGTACTCCTTCCCGCGGGAGACATGTTACTCCGGAGTTGGCGAGGACGAGGACTCGCGCGCCAAGGAGCGCGTGACGTACCGGGCGCATGCACCTCGGGCCCGGCACCGCGCTCCCGTCCCCCGAGGCGCGAGATCGACGAGATCGACGTCGGAGTGCGCTAGCGTGTGGCCGAAGCGCCAAGCGAAGCGAGCCAGTCGCTCCTCTCTCTCCACTCTCCGCACGCTTGTGCGCCTCGCACATTCCGCGGATGCAGAGTTGCGCTTCGTCTTACGGAAGCATGCTGCAGGCCGCGGCGTGGTGACGAGAGGGGCTGCGCGGCTGTGCGGGACGGATGACAGCGAGGAGACGCCCCTAGCGCAGGACTCTTTCCTCGGCGGCCCGGACGAGCCCCTGGCGCTCGCTCCGTATAGAGCTCGAGGATTCGGAGACGTCTTGGCCCAAGTCCACCCCACCACCACCTCAAGATGCACCTCGCCGCCCTCCTTACCGTTCTCGCCGCGCCCGTGCTCGTCGCCGCGGGTGCCGCCCATCCCGTCGGCACGGTGCCGGCGACGTGGGACGGGCAGTGTGCCTATCCTCGTCCGCAGCAGGGCTTCAAGGCCAGCCGCTACGTCGGCCCGCAGCCCGACGGCGACAGCCGGGCGGTGTGGTACCAGCTCGCGGCGCAGGACCAGCCCTTCTCTTCTGAGTAAGTATGCCGTGCTCTGCACCGATGCCTGGCCTTGCTCATGTGATGCGACCTGGCAGCTGCCGCTGCGTCAACGCCTCGTACGGCTCGTTCCGCAACGGCACTGTCACCGTAGAGAACCGCTGTGTACGTGGCGAGACGTCGAGCGGCATCAAGGGTGTCGCCCCGCCTGCAGCGCCCGAGTTCGGCGCCGGCGCCTTCCGCGTCGACTTCGGCGCGCGCTCCACGAACACGGCCGAGGGCTGCCAAGGGCCCAACTACATCGTCCAGGTGCGTGTGGTGGGGCCTCGAGACAGCAGCAGCGGCAGGTCGCTGACGATGGGCGGAGCAGAAGGCCTACTACAACAAGCCCGGCGAGAAGCTGTGCACCAAGGCCAAGGGGCGCAGGCAGTACGAGACCGTCATCGTCTCGTCGGACAACTTCGACGGTTGGTTCGTGCTCAGCCGCACGCGCAACGTCGAGCAGCGCGTCGTTGAGGTGTGTATGCTCTGCCGAGCGCATACGGCGCCGCCCTGGGGTGCTGAGTGCTGAGGTTCCCCACTCGCAGGAGTACATCAAGGAGGTCGCGGCGCTGGGCAACCCCCTTACCAAGCCCTACTCCATCACGGACCAGTCCAACTGCCCGGCCGTGCCCTGAGACACGGGCCCGTCACGCAATGGCACCCTTTGCGCAACGGATCCAGCTGAGGCGAGAAGAGAGGTGGTATATTTGACGGTGGAGTACAGACGAGACAAGCCGCACAAATTGCGCGATTACACAGCTGCTGCCGCCGCAGCGTCTTAGATCTCCGCCCAACCGGCCGACGAAGGATTGCGTTCCCGGCTGACGAGCGTGAGGGCAAAGACGACGGCATTGGCGCCGAGGCCCATGGTGAAGCCGCGGTACAGGCTGCGCAGGCCGCCGAGGCTCGAGTTGCCATGCTTCGCCAGCACGGCGCTGCGGGCCAGCACATCGCCGGACGAGCTGTCCGTCGAGGCCTCGCGCGAATGCTGCCGAGGCACAGGCGAAAAGGACGTCTCTTCCACCAAGATGCGGTAGATGGCCTCGCTGACGCCCAGGTATGGCCGTGGGCGCGTCTCGACGCACGTGCGCAGCGCCTTGAATGGCTTGGCTGCCAGGCCGACGGAGGCGACGCTGCCCTGCGGCAGCGGACGCGCACCGACGGGCTCCGGCGGCTCGGCGCCCCACGGCGCGCGCGGCTGGATCTGCAGACGCCGTCGCACCGTCTCGATGGGCAGCGTAATGACGAGCGCCAACGTGCTGACCATGAAGTCGGCGAGCGCATATGCCACGGGCGAGCCGACGTTGTCGAGCCGCAGCGTGTGCTCGATGAGCAGCGGCGCGCCGATGGAGAGCGCGGGCCGCAGCGTAAAGTCGAGCAGCGTGGGAATGAGGAGGTGCGGGTGGAAGTAGATCGTGCGCCAGCCGCCTTCGTCGCGCAGGATCTGGCGCAGCGCATCAAAGGGCCCCGAGTACTTGCGGTGCGGCGTGAGCGTGCTTTGTGCGACGAGACGCGTGCGGATCAGGTCCAGCGGCGAGAGGATGAAGCCGGTGAGAAGATGCGAAGAGACGAGCAGCGCATACGTCCGCCGCGGGTATGGCGCGTACGGCAGCGGCAGCGGCGTCAGGGCAGACGGGATGAGGTAGGAGAGCGAGAGGGACAGCAGCGGCTGGATCGTCGACGTGGCGACGTCGAAGATGAACGTCGTCAAGGTGCCTGCGACGGGTCTTGCGCGTCAGCATCGAGGTGCGAGCGGACCATGCGGGCCAGCCACGCACCCTTGAACAGGCCCCAGTAGCCCTCCTTGCCGCGCGCCACCGCCTTGATCATCTCCCACACGCCGCCGCGCACCACGACGGGCAGCACGTGGCGCGGCGCGGCGCCGCCGCGCTCGTGGATCGACTTGCGCACGACATAGCCGGCGGCGTCGGTGGGTCGTCGTGCGCCGCTCGCGAGCGGCGGCCGCTGCGACGTCGAGGCGAGGTCGGCAAAGTAGGCCGAGGCCTCCTCCTCGTCCGAGAGCTGCAGCAGCGTCAGCAGTGGCAGCGTCACGCATCAGCGGCAGCACAGCACACACCTCGTCCTCCTCGCCGCCAAAGTCGCGCTGCTGGTGGCTCTCCTCCTCCTCGCGCCACTGCTCGCGCTCGCCGCCCATCTCCATGCGCTCCTCCTCGGTGTCCTCCTCGTCGAGCTCCCACTCGTTGCTCAGGCCGCTGGCTGCGGCGGGCGTGCCGGCTGCGCGTGCACCCTTGACGCCGCGGCGCTGTGCCTCGTCGGCGGCAACGCTCTGTGCGTATGCGTTCCAGACGTCGTCGCGCGGCACCCACTGGATCTGCAGCAGCAGCTTGCCGACCTCGAAGGGCATGGCAATGGCCGTCGACGTGTACTGCAGCGCGCCGGCGAGCGCGAGGCCCTTGAGCGCATCCCTGAAGCTCGGCGCGCCCGAGAGGTCGCTGTAGTCGTCGTCGAGGCGCACATAGCGGTTCTGCTGCCGCGGCGCCGGCACAGCGACGGGTGCGGCGCCGCCGCTGCTGCTGCTGCTGCGCGACGCTGTGGAGACAGCCGCGGGTGCCGGACGCGCGGCGACGAAGATGTTGCGGTCGCCGGCGTCGGTGGCGTAGGGACGCAGCGGGTGTGCGCCGCCGGCGGGAGGAGCGGAGGCAGACATGGCGGGGGTGGTGGAGGTGTGTTGGCAGAGGGCGTGTTGGGCGCAGCGCTCGGCCCCGCCCGCTGCTGCACCCTGCTGCTGCGCCGAGTGGGGCGCGATGCTGGCGGGCGGCGGGCGGCGGGCGGCGGGCGGCGATGCTCGGCCGATGGACACGCGCCGCGGCGTGCCTGCCTGGATTTCCACGTCCAGCCTCGCCCGCTCCTTCCCTCGCACCCTGCTCCACTCGTCCGCTCATCCACCGCACACACCCGCCGGTGCTGCGCTCTCTGGGCTCCCGTCGCTTGCCAGGCGTCCGCGGCCCCGCATCCCGTGCAGTGCGCTCCTGCCCACCCGGCCGCGCACGCCACGATGAAGGACCTCGTGTGCGTGCTTGCCCACTGCACAGTCCAGCATCACATCGCTGACCCCCTTGCCCCGCTCCAGCGTGCAGGATGCGCCGAAGCGCATCAAGCACATCCAGTTCGGCGTGCTCTCGTCGCAGGAGATTGTCAACATGAGCGAGATGGAGTGCACGACGCGCGACATGTACACCATCAGCCAGGCCGCCGGCGCGTCGGGCGTGCCGGAGCGCGTGCCGCAGGAGGGCGGCGTGCTGGACCGACGCATGGTGAGTGGGCATGGGCAGCAGAGGCGCGGCAGGCTGTGGGCTGGATGTGCACCTGAGCGGGCAGGGAAGGTGCGGCAGAGAGTGGTGACGAGCAGCGGGAAGGCGCCGGCTGGGCCGGCTCAAGCCGTCTGTTCGCGAGAGGAGCCCTGCCCTGCACTGCTGGCCTTGGTGTTGGCCAGAGGGAACAAAGTGCAGAGCCGCCGCGCGGCTTGCGCCCATACTGACGCTTTCTGTCCCTCCAGGGCGTCAGCGACAAGCAGACGCCATGCGTCACCTGTGGCCTCAAGATGGCAGACTGCGTGGGCCACTACGGCTACATCCGCCTCGTGCTGCCCGTCTTCCACGTCGGCTTCTTCAAGCACGTGCTCGGCATCCTGCAGTGCATCTGCAAGGTGAGTGCGAGCCGGCAGCGCGCAGATGGACGGAGGAGCTGTTGCCCGACGAGGAGAGCGCGGCCGGAGACGCAGAGAGCGTCGCTGCTGGCGTCTGCAGAAGGCGAGGCACAGTGCTGCTCGCGATGAGCGTTGCTGCAGGCGAAAAGCAGTGCTGCAGACGATGGGCACCCCTGACTCGCCTCTGTCAGAACTGCGCCACAGTCCTGCTCGACGAGACGGCGCGGCGAAAGTACCTGCGCCTCTTCCGGCGACCAAACCTGGAGAACCTGCAGCGCACGTCGACGTTCAAGGCCGTCAACGGCGCGGCGCGCAAGGTGCTCTACTGCCCGCGCTGCGGCAGCACCAACGGCGTCGTCAAGAAGGTCGGCTCGCTCAAAATCACGCACGAGAAGTTCCGCCAGAAGAAGACGGAGACGGAGCGCGAGGCGTTCAAGAAGACGTTTGAGATGAACATCAAGCTCGGCGGGCCGGGCGGCAACAACGACGTGACGCCGCACCTGGCGCGCGCGCAGGAGGACCTGAACCCGCTGCGCGTGCTCGACCTCTTCAAGCGCATCAGCGACGAGGACTGCGAGCTGCTCGGCCTGCGCCCCGAGTACGGCCGGCCGGAGGAGTACATCTGGCAGTACATCTGCGTGCCGCCGGTGTGCATCCGGCCGTCGGTGGCGCAGGAGGGCGCGACGAACGAGGACGACCTGACCGTGAAGCTGACCGAGATCATCTTCACCAACGCGCTGCTCAAGATGGGCCTCTCGCGCGGCGGCAAGGGCACGACGACGTCGATGCTTGTCGAGCAGTGGGACTTCCTGCAGCTCTCCGTCGCCCTCTACATCAACTCCGAGATGCCCGGCGCGCCGACGCAGCCCGGCGCCAAGCCCATCCGCGGCTTCTGCCAGCGGCTCAAGGGCAAGCAGGGCCGCTTCCGCGGCAATCTGTCGGGCAAGCGAGTCGACTTCTCGGCCCGCACCGTCATCGGGCCGGATCCGAATCTGAAGATCGACGAGGTCGCGGTGCCCGAGCGTGTGGCCAAGATCCTGACGTATCCCGAGCGCGTCTTTGCGCACAACATCGAGGCCATGCGCGCCGCCATCATGAACGGCTGCGACACACATCCGGGCGCCAACTTTGTCATCGACGTCAAGACGGGCTGGAAGCGCATGCTGCGCTCGGCGTCGTCGCGCAGCTCGGCGGCGACGGCGCTCAAGATCGGCGACATTGTCGAGCGCCACATCCGCGACGGCGACATTGTCCTCTTCAACCGGCAGCCGTCGCTGCACAAGCTCTCCATCATGTCGCACCGCGCCAAGATCCGCCCGTGGCGCACGTTCCGCCTCAACGAGTGCGCCTGCAACCCGTACAACGCCGACTTTGACGGCGACGAGATGAACATGCACGTGCCGCAGACGGAGGAGGCGCGCACCGAGGCCACCGTGCTCATGGGCGTCAAGCACAACCTCGTCACGCCGCGCAACGGCGAGCCCATCATTGCGGCCATCCAGGACTTCATCACGGCGTCGTTCCTCATCTCGCGCCGCGACCGCTTCTTCGACCGCGGGCAGTTCGCGCAGATCTGCTCGTACTTTGCCGACGCCGACCTGCAGATTGACATTCCGCCGCCGGCGATCCTCAAGCCGCAGCGCCTCTGGACGGGCAAGCAGGTGTTCAGCTGCATGATCAAGCCGAACAGCGCCGCCAAGGAGCTCGTGAACCTCGAGGCGCAGTGCCGCACGTTTGAGAAGCCCAAGGACGGCCACATCAAGGACATGAGCCCCAACGACGGCTGGCTCGTCATCATCAACTCCGAGGTCATGTGCGGCGTCATGGACAAGAGCACGGTGGGCGACGGCAAGAAGAACAGCGTGTTTGGCGTCATGCTGCGCGACTACGGGCCCGACTCGGCGATCCGGGCGATGAACCGGCTGGCGAAGATGTGTGCGCGCTGGCTGGCGCAGCAGGGCTTTTCGCTCGGCATCAACGACGTCATGCCCGGGCACCGGCTGCGCTCCACAAAGGACAGCAAGGTCGAGGTGGCGTACGCCGAGTGCATCTCGCTCATCGAGAAGGCCAAGCTGGGCAAGCTCGAGAACCTGCCGGGCTGCGGACAGGAGCAGACGCTCGAGAACATGATCTCCGGCGTGCTGAGTGCCGTGCGTGCCGACGTGGGAGAGATCTGCATGACGGAGCTCAGCCGGCACAATGCGCCGCTCATCATGGCCGTCTGCGGTTCGAAGGGTGTGTCTTGTTTCTGCCCGTGATGCGCTTCAGTGCTGACATGTACGCTCGCAGGTTCGAAGATCAACGTCGCTCAGATGGTCGCCTGTGTCGGACAGCAGATTATCGCCGGCTCGCGTGTGCCGAACGGCTTTCAGGACCGCTCGCTGCCGCACTTTGCCAAGAAGTCGAAGGACCCGCCGAGCAAGGGCTTCGTGCGCAACAGCTTCTTCTCGGGCCTCACGCCCACCGAGTTTCTCTTTCACGCCATCTCGGGCCGTGAAGGCCTCGTCGATACGGCCGTCAAGACTGCCGAGACAGGCTACATGGCGCGTCGGCTGATGAAGGTGCGCCGTCGTGCCGATCTGGCCCCTTCTTCTCTGCTGAACGCGTCTGGCAGGCACTCGAGGACCTGTCGACGCACTACGACCTCTCCGTGCGCAACTCCGTCGGCGGCGTCGTGCAGTTCATGTACGGCGACGACGGCCTGGACCCGGCGGAGCTGGAGGGCAATGCGCTGCCCGTCGAGTACCTGCGCTCGTGGCGGCACTGCAAGGCGCTCACGCAGCACGTCGAGGAGCGCGGCCTGCTGCCGTACGAGATTGCCGAGATGGTCGCCGCCGAGCTGGCGTCGCCGCGCTGGATCAAGGAGACGACGGAGAAGTACCGCGACCAGGTGCAGGAGTTCATGACGGCCATCGTCGACAAGGCGGCGGCGATCCGCGAGGCGCACGGCCTCTACCCGGCGCTCGAGCGTGAGGACGAGTGGGACGAAGACACGGACCTGACGATGGGCGCGAGCATCGCGGCACTTGCCATCGTCGACAACCAGACCAAGGTGAAGCGCGTGGCGGTGACCGAGTTCCTGGACACGTGCTACGTCAAGTACATGCGCGCCAAGGTCGAGCCGGGCTCGGCCGTCGGCGCCGTCGGCGCGCAGTCGATCGGCGAGCCGGGCACGCAGATGACGCTCAAGACATTCCACTTTGCCGGTGTCGCGTCGATGAACGTGACGCTGGGTGTGCCGCGCATCAAGGAGATCATCAACGCCGCCAAGCAGATCAACACGCCGATCATCACCGCCAAGCTCGTCAATGCCGAGAGCGAGACGACGGCGCGCATCGTCAAGGGCCGCATCGAGAAGACGTACCTCGGCGACGTGGCGTCGGTCATCGAGGAGGCATGGGCGTCGTCGTACGTGTACCTCGGCGTGCACATCGACATGGAGGCCGTGCGCCGCCTGCAGCTCGAGGTCACGCTCGACGAGATCAAGTGGGCCATTGTGCGCGCGCCGAAGCTGCGCATCAAGGAGGACGTGAGTGGGGCCCGCAGGGGCTCTATGCGACACCGCCTGACCCTCTCCCTGCCAGCGCGTCATTGTCATTCCGTCGAAGAATCGCATCCGCATCTACATCGAGGACAAGACGCAGATGTACTACCAGCTCAAGCTGCTCAAGCGTGCGCTGCCCAAGGTCGTCGTCAAGGGCATCCAGACGGCCGTGCGTGCCGTAATTTCGGACGAGAAGGGCCAGCGCAAGCTGCTCGTCGAGGGCTACGGCCTCAAAGACGTCATGACGACCGAGGGTGAGTGGATGCCGCACAGTGCAGCGACGCCCGCCAGCTGATGCCGCTGCCCCCTTGCGCCAGGTGTCATTGGCACAGCCACGGCGACGAACCACATCATGGAGATGCAGACGGTGCTCGGCATCGAGTCTGCGCGCACGGCCGTGTTCCGCGAGATCGACTACACCATGTCGTCGCACGGCATGAGCATCGACCCGCGCCACGTCATGCTGCTGGCCGACGTCATGACGTACAAGGTGGGCAGAGCCGCGGCCAGCACCATGCGCCGCAGCCGTCGCTCACGCTTTCCTCTCTCGCACAGGGCGAGGTGCTGGGCATCACCCGCTTTGGCGTCGCCAAGATGAAGGACAGCGTCCTGATGCTTGCCAGCTTCGAGAAGACGACGGGTGCGTCCTTGCGGACCGTGCGCGCCTTGTGCCAGCAGCCACGCTGACTTGCACCTCCACTGCAGACCACCTCTTCGACGCGGCGCTGTTCGGCAAGACCGACTCGATCCAGGGCGTGTCCGAGTCGATCATCATGGGCAATGCGGCGCAGAACCTGGGCACGTCGATGCCCAAGCTCGTCACGCCGCGCCCCAAGCTGCCGCCGCGCCGGCCGCTCGTCTTTGACGCCTGAGGCTCGCACGCGCACCGTCACCCGTGTTCTCTCGTTTCTGGCCCCCTCCTCTGCTCGTCGCCGCTGCGCGTGTGAGCCTGCTCTCTCCAAACCCCTCATATGTAAACTACTCATTTACCCGCCAGCGTGTGCGCCTCAACGCCGTCAGTGTTGCGGAGCTGAGTAGGGCGAGAGCGACGGTGCACTCGGCGTGGACACCGCGCGGAACGCAAGGCAGCCGCCGCGCGCCGGCGTTGCGCGCCACGCTCGCTTCCCTTGCCACCTCCACCCTCGCGCCCTCACGTCGCAATCACATGGCCGCCAAGCAGCTCCTCGCAAGCGCGCTCGCCGAGCTGCGTCTCTCCGTGCGTCGCTTGCCTCCCTCGCCCTGCCCTCCTCTCCTCTCTCTGACGCCCGTCCTGCCCCCCGCGCACACAAACAGGCCGTGGCGCCGCGCTCGGCGGCCGAGCGCGCACACGATGCCCTGCCGCTCTACCTGCACGCCGTCGCCGCACGCGAAACACCTCGCGCCGCTGCCGTCATCGCGACGCTCGAGGGCACGCTGAAAGCACAGCGCATCCATTCGGTGCGTTCGGCGTTTGCTGCGCCTCTGCTTCAAGGGAGAGATGATGAGATGGAGAGAGCTGACACATTTTGCAAATGGCG